>NC_056739.1:818449026-818679026 GCF_019279795.1 Protopterus annectens
TTCACCTGTCTGGCTTTATCTCCTAACTGTCCAGCCTGAGCTGACCCTCTAATATACTGATTCCTTATCCTGTCCATCCTTGACACACCTAGTGCAAATCTTAACATCTTTAACTCTGCCACCTCCAGTTCTGACTCCTGTCTTTTTGTCAGTGCCACTGTCTCCAAATCATATAACATAACTGGTCTCACTGTCCTAGTGTACACCTTCCCTTTCACTCTTACTGGTACCAGTCTGTCACAAATCACTCCTGACACACTTCTCCAGCCACTCCACCCTGCCTGTACTCTCCTTCACCATTACTCTGAACTGTTGATCCCAAGTATTTATACTCATCCACCTTCACCAACTCTACTCCCTGCATCCTCACCATTCCTCTATCCTCACTTTAATTCACACACACACATTCCGTCTTATTCCTGCTGACCTTCATTCCTCTCCTCTCTAGAGCTCATCTCCACCTCTCCAGAGTCTCCTCAACCTGTTCCTTTCTTTCACTACAGATCACAACAAGATCAGCAAATATCATAGTCCACGGGGACTCCTGTCCTATCTCGTCTTGTCAATCTGTCCATCACTAAAGCAAATAAGAGCAAGCTCAGGGCTTATCCTTGATGTAGTCTCACCTCCACCTTGAACGCATCCATCACTCCTACCACAGACCTCTCACACTACCCTCATACATATCCTGCACCACTCAAACTTCCTCATACAATACCATAACTCCTCTTAAAGCACCCTGTCATATACTTTAAGTCCACAAAGCCACAATGCAACTCCTTCTGACCTTCTCTATACTTCTCCATTAACACCCTCAGAGTAAACATCCTATCTGTAGTGCTCTTTCCCAGCACAAAACCACACTGCTGCTCATTAACCATTCACCTCTCTTCTTAACCCAGCTTCCACTACTCTTTACCATAACTTCATGTTGTGACTTGTCTATTTTATCCTACTGAAGTTACTACAGCTCTGCACATCAACCTTATTCTTTAAAATTGGTACAAAAACACTGCTCTACTCCTCAGGCCTCCTCTCAACAGCAAGGTTCTTCATGATACAATCATAAAATTCTGAGTAAACTTGTAGGAGTAGGGCTTTGTGGCAGAGCTCCTGCAGTATCGAGGTCAAATGTAGTGACTGCAGGCTATTATACCATGACAAAATTCTCAGTAATTAATATGCCTATTAGGCCCCCAATCAAAAACAAATGGGCTACAGAGGCTCAGACAGTTCAGTGATCTCTCTCTCTCTCCTCTGTCTCTCTATGTCCATATGTCTGTCCATCTGTCTGTCCCTCTGCCTCTGTCAGTCGGTCTCCCTCTCTGTCCATCCGCCTCTCTCTCCTCCTGAAAAAACAAATGGGCCAAAATGGGTGCAACAAGGGCATGCACTGTTGGTGTTGAAACACACATCTTCATGTTGCTGTGACTGCACACACTGAATGTGTAATCTATGGTACCACTATACTGATGATTAAAATGACAAGCTGCACTCTGCTGGGTTTTTCTAAAGTGAGGACGATCCTTTTGGATACAAGCTTACAGGACCTTTACCAAAGGAAAGAAATGCTTCCATTATGACAAGACAAGACTCAGCAAGTCCAGGGAATGATGTTCTCAAATATTTGGTCATCCTTTTTCAGCATGTCATATTTTTTGTCCTTCATATTATCAATAAAGACCATGTACACCCCTAGTGTCTACACATACCCCTGATTTATTGTAGAGATTTAATAAATACTCAATAGAGTTACACAGCCAGTTATTTGTATTTGATGACCATGACAATTTGACTACACATTTTACCCTTCTCAGTAGAAGCCCAGGCAGATAAGCTCCATTACATAACATTACACAGAAATGATAAAAAAAAAAAAAAATATATATATATATATATATATATATATATATATATATATATATATAAAGTGCAAGTCAAACCCATATATTACATACACATGGACTGTAATTTACAGAAGAAAAGCATATGGTTTATACTAGCTTAACTTTACTGTAGGATAGGTGTGTTTTATTTTAACACCAAAGATCAATACTGTCCTTTCTCGTAAAACTTTTTTAGATTTAATTAACCATTCTCCAGTACAACATTATCTAAAGTATTTCTTCTAATTCTTCTCTCTCTTAGATAACCATCAGCTGTCCTCCCATATCTCCATGCCTTCCCCCTGAAATGCCAGACATAAGGGAAGGGAACAGGGAAATTGCCATATATTACTGGTATCACCCCCTGTCTGAGGCAGTTCTTAGTGGCCAGGAATAAAGGTGTTTTTTTTTTTTTTTTTTGCTTTTTTCATATAAGCCCTACCTGTACATTGAACTAGATTGTATGCCTGCTCTTTGCGTTATGAAATGTACCCCATGTAATTTTTTGAAACTCTAGTGTGCATATAGTACTATAACTTCAGTTTTTTTTCTAGATTTCTTTTTTAATTTAGGTTAACAGTTTGTCATGGAGCTTATCTCCCCAGGCCTCTACTGAAAATGGACATATATCCAGCTGGACTAGCCCGGTCAACAAATGTAAAATAAATAAATAAATAAATAAATAAAATCTCGACCCCACCCCACCCACAGGATAATAATGCATCTATATAGGCTGGGTGAGACCTGAACTGCAAAGACTTGCCTACCTAGGTTCCTATAGCAGTCACACTCCATGAAATCATCCACTCTTCCCTCCCTGCAAGCAAACTACCCCACCACCACCACTCCTAACCAGCAAACTACCCCACCACCACCACTCCTAACCTCTACCAAGGCCTGAGGGATCTGCCCAGCTCTTACACTTCCCCAGGATGGGCATGCCCATCTACCCTACCAATCCAAGTGCCCAAGCAGCTAATTAAACTCAGGTCACCCGAGTCAGAGCTTCATCCCTCTACATCACTGGCTGGCTATTCTACTGCACACACCTGAGCATTCCATTAAACAAATATCTAAGAGTGCCTTATAAATCAATAGCAGGTCTTCCCCCAATTCTCCTACAATGTAAAACAAACAGATAACTGATTTTTTTCAGTCATTTAGACATCCAGATCATTTTTTTCTGCAGCTTATTTTGCTTGTATATTTTCTGTAATGTGACTAGACCAAGAAAGGCATTGAACCACAAGACTATATGCCTATTACACACGCATGCATAATGGTAGTATAACTTCTGAAGTCATCTCTTACAGAGTGTAAGATGCATGGTGGCAATGAGGACAGCATATATAAGAGATTTCTCTCTCACAGCAGGGTTTACCTCTGGAAAGGAGGCCTCCCAGACAGTTGTTGGAAACGAGCCTTAATGGAACACTAACAAAAGTTAAAGGCTAGCCTTTGTCCTTGTACTAATTTGGTTCTCATTTTAAACAAAATTCCAAGTTACACACAGACATGACAATGAAGCAAACTTTCTAAAGCAACAGAGTATCTAGTTTCTCAGATTTCCGGTGTAATGTGCACACAGGATGTGGCTTTTGTGGAGGATACAGTATGTGCACTGAACATTTCTCACTGAAACACACTATAAAAACTTGCATGGTTAGAAACAAAGTGCTTTATTATATTTACTTAAACTGCTAACATGTATTCTATCAATTAGGGCAGCGGTTCTGAACCTTTGCAAGCTGGAGGACCCCTTTAACAAAGGAAATATTTTGACAGATCCCTATATTTTAGATTATGTTTTTTAGACCAATATTAAGCAATATAAATAAAGCAACATTTTGAATTTAAAAAATTTGTTTTATTTTTAAGGACTGCAAATTAAACAGAGTCCAGTTTCTAAAACTGTCAGATGAGCTAAACATTCACATGAGTTAATTTCTAGAATAAGTAATGCATTAAGGCACTTCCAAATATTATTAAATGTCACTGGTTTTCTTAAATACTTCTGTGAATATTCCTAAATTCTGCTGAAAACACAATCAGGCACGAGGGCCAAAAACTGAACTCCAATCACCTGGGCTGCAATGAAAGCTGTACCAACAGTTCTGGCGATTACAAAAGTAAATTTCAACAGAACAATAAAAGTAAGAAACATCAAATTACTAGCATACCTCCTCTGAACCTAATCCTAAAATCATGTCTGATGCAGTAAAAGTCAAGAATTGAAGAATCATCAAATGCTTAAGCTTAGTGATGAATTAAAAATCTAACTAACCAACCACCAACCTTTGAGTTATTTTAAAATCATAGGCCCGTTGCACACATTTTTATGACTGTGCAAATGTTCTTTGCTTCACCTTCCTGACTGTAATACAAATTGCAACCCTTGTATAACATAGCACCACTTGTTAGACAGTGTCCTAAATTTACAGTTTGGAACATTTTTCCAGTAAGCAATGAAACAAAACATATGAACTAATAATGACAAACCTGCCCAATTCAGAACATTTCGATCACAAAAGGCCACTCAGACTTCTTCAGCAATATCAAATCAATAAGCACAACGTCTGCAGAAGTAAAAGTCATTTGAATAATTCCACATGAGAGATTTGTAACTAATGAAAAGGTTGCTGCTAGCAAACAACTTTATTTCATTGTTTCACCTACAAATTCAGTGCCTGCTGCCCTTGAAGAATAAATTGCCTAGGTTATATTAAAAAAAATTATGGTAATCTACTAATTTTACAACAGGCCAGGGAAAAGATGGCAAACTGAAAGCAGGCTTATACTTGCTAAGCATCTCATCCAGAGGAGGACATACTCAGGACTACAGCACCCCATCGCCTTAAAATACAACACAGTATCAACAATTCATCTACATGCTGTGGGAGTAGAACCCACAGCCTTCTGCATCAAAACACAAGTTAGCTTACCTGTTGGGCTACTAACACCGCTTTAAAATTATAAACCACAATAGTAATACTATTTGTTAAACAAAACAGTTGCACATTGTAACAGTCTCAACATGAGCAGCATAACCTTCTCTTCCCTTGAAGCTTACAATTCCTTGAAAATGCACCTGAAACTCAGTTCCTTGAAAAATGCAGCTTGGTAGGATTCAGGCTCTTGTTTCCTGTAGTTAAGGTACAGAGTGTGACCCTAAGCAAATTACTAACCACCTGCGAACCTAACTAGGGCATTTCACACTCTCACATACACACCTCAACCTCTTATTTCAAGAAATCTGGACAAAGCCTAAAACAAATAGGGACATATTTTAAATAATGCTCTCATGAACTTAAAAAAATTCCTAAATAACAGAATTTGTAAAAATTAAAGTGGGTGAAGTCCTTTCTGATAATTTCTTATTGAGCAGAGGAACCAGGCATGGGTGTCCTCTTTCCCCTTTGTTATTTGCATTATACTTAGAACCACTGGCAAAGAAAATAAGGGACTAAGAAATTCAAGCATATAATGATATGGTAGTCAAAAAAAATTGGCTCTATTTTGAGATATTTTTTACCTGACAAAACCAGAAAGACATTGCAGCGCTGTGGAACATTTGGAGACCGTTTCAAATCTTTTCGGGATACAAAATAAATGAAGCTAAAACAAAGGCAATAGCAGTAAATTATGTACCACACATGAATTGGTTCAGCAAAATCCTTACTTATGGGGACATGATAAAATGAAGTATTTAGGAGTATGGATTAAAAATGATTCTGGTGTGACAGCTAAGGATATGTGGGAAGAGACTATAAAGATAATACAAAAACTGAGAAAATGGAACCTTTGTTATATGGATATAGATAGTAAGACACAAGCAGTCAAAATATTTTTAGTCCCTTACACAGGTGAGGCATATTTTTAATCAACCAGAGAAGTTGTGGATAGCAATTAATAAAGAGCTGAAGGACTTCCATCTGGGGAGGAAGGCAAGAGTCAAGTGGGATAAACTAATTCTTCCAGTACAACAGAGCAGTCTATACATACACAGCACAGCAGAAAACTATAATTCAAAATGGAAAGGAATGATGTTGAAATGGGGGGGGGGGGGCTCAAGAAACAAGGAGAGACTGGAACTTTAGATGCAGCCCTTTAAGGAGAACAACAATAACCATAGAGATTATATCAGTGAAGTGCAGAAAGTATTCTAAGAACTAAGCCAACACAGGAATGGAGAAAGGGGATTCTGCCGATAGGGATGACTGTAATTAGGGATACAGACAATAGGTAAGAGGGGGGCTGGAATTTATTGGAGAAAAATGGCAAAGCAACCAAGCTATTGGGAGTAAATAATCTGAGAGGAAAAGATGACAGAATGGAAAGATGCGAGACTGATTAATATCAGAGTATAGGCAAAGAATAAGAAACGCGGGGGGGGGGGGTTAAATGAAAGACCAACACTGATAAGAGTTTTTAGTAGAATCTAGAACAGAAGCTGCCATTAAAAATAAAATATTGCATGACAACTAAGAATCAGAGGAGGTTAGAAAAGACTAGGAAGACAGACTGGATAAGTAAATCACAAAAACAATGGGAGGATATATGTATGTCTCCCAAATACCCAACAAACTCTAGACGATTTAGGATTTTTGCTTGGAAATGTTTACAGAGGTATTTTTATACCCCAAGTAGACTCCAGAGAATTCCTCAGGTAGACAGCAAACGTTGAAGGTGTGACAGTGAAGAAAGAGGTAACTGGGAACACACTTTCTCGGAGTGCAGTGAATTAGCGGAATGTAAGGATTCCCTGCAGGATGCACTGTCGGAGATGCTGGGTGGGCAGATTAGTGTGACAAGGGAGATGATTTTTCTGAGCTATGATACAGAATTGGAATTACCTAGACATGGTTAGGCCTTGGCCTTCTCCAACTATGGTGGCTGCCAAAAAAGCAATTACTAGAAAATGGAAAAACATCTAAACCAACTATATTAGTAGTAGTGAATATAGTAACAGAGATAAAACAACGGGAACTGAGATCTTTAAAAAAAAAGTAGGAGCTAACTACATAGGCAAAATGGGAGCTGTGGGAAAAATGCATACAGGGGAGCAATGAGGTTTAAAATAAGGCAGGACTTAAATGAGCTATGTAATATTTGACTGAAAACATTTGGTTAGATTATAAGTGATGTATAATGTTTGCAACTGGGAGTGTGTCAGTATGGTTTGTGATGTAAAATGCTTGCAACTAGGACTGTGTCGGTGTGGTTTGTTTTCATTTCTATAAATGTATAATTGCTTATGTCATAAGTGATGGTTTAATAAAGATGTTTCTTGTTTAAAAAAAGGGGCAGGAAATGAACAATTTATGTAATGCTGCTTCGGTTATATGATCATCATCCTCTTTTGGCTGTTCCCGTTAGGGGTCGCCACAGCGGATCACCTGTTTCCATTTCTTCCTGTCCTCTGCATCTTGCTCTGTCACACCAACCACCTGCAGGTCCTCTCTCACCACATTCCTAAACCTTATCTTAGGCCTTCCTCTTAGGTTATATGATATATAGCAATATACGTGAAGCGTAAAGTTTGTTAATTTTAACTTGTTAATGCAGTTTGATTACTTTTATATAATGCAAATGTATCTATGTCACAAGTGATAATTCAATGTTGTTGTTGTGTCTTTCGGCTTATCCCGGTTAGGGGTCGCCACAGCGGAACTCCGGTCCGCTAATGTTTGGTACTGGATTTTTACGTGCCGAGTTACCAGCCCTCACACACAACCTTCAACGAAGGCACACCCATTCACGCATGCCTCCACACAGAAGGCACTCTAGCTGAGAATCGAACGCAACAACGTCTTGCTATGAGGCAACAACGCTACCGCAGCACCACTACCACGGGTCATAAGTGATAATTCAATAAAGGTATTAAAAAAGAGAGAAAAAAAGAATAAGCTTTCATTTTTAGAAAAACGAACAAAAAAAAGAATAACAGGATTTGTGTTAGTATGCATTTTTCTAGGGATATGAAGTCTAAAACTCAAATGTCTGTCATTATTTAGTAACTTCAATCCTTTTTACGAGGAACACACAAAAATAAGGGGCAAAAGTCTGGACATTCTGCAAAAACCTGGACAGTTAAGGAGTATGCTACCTAGCTCTCACACACACACACACACACACACACACACACACACTACCTCACAACCTCTTAGCGCACAAAATCTGGACAAAGCCTGTCATAATGGGGGGGGGGCAAAGGCCCAAAACTAGGGACAGATTTTACATATTAGTCTTATAAACTTAGAAAGTTGCTAGAATAACAAGACTTGTGTTAGAATGTATTTTCGGAAGGAAATAAAGCTTGAAACTCAAATGCATGTCATGATTTAGTTTTAGTAACGTTTATCATCTCAGTGATTTGTCAAAAAAAAATACATAAGGGACAGACCAAAAATATAAGACAAAAATCTGGACATTCTGTGAAAATCTGTACAGTTGAGATGGATAACACACATACACCTCCTGCCTCCATCTTAAACTCCATCCAATAACTCTCAACCTCTTAGACTTAGACTAGAGCAAGAAATCTGGATAAAGCCACAAATAATGGGGGGACTAAGGCCCCAAAACAGGAACACCTTTTAAATATTGCTCTTACAAACTTAGAAAGTTGGTAAACAAGTTTTGCATTAGTACGAATTTTCTGAATTTAGGATAGAAGTCTAAAGCTCAAATGTCTGCCATTATTTTCTGACTTCATTTCTCAATGATTTGCCAGGGATTTGCCAGAAAAACACAACTTGATGAGAAATGGACCAAAAATAGGATGCAAAAATCTAGACATTCTGTGAAAATCTGAGCAGTTGTACCGCTTTGTTGGGATTTATTCGATCCTTGCTTAAGAAAAAAAAATACCTTTAGGGTCTTTGAACACGGTGCTCTGTTCTCACTCCTGAATTGCTAGAACAAGATCTTGAGGATCAGCTCTGCAGTACTGGCTTTGCTATGCTAGGGAGAGGCACCCGTCCATGCAACTAGCCTAAATCCACCACTGTAACTTATAGACTGTAACGGTCTCAATAGTCTTGCCCAAATAAAACGTGGAGGGAACAGAGCAGTTTGTTTAAAATTTCCCTTCAAGACCAACTGTCAGGCAGAAAACACTGGGTAAGCAAGCAGCTGCTCAGCCACAAACATTGAAATTATTAGTTCTTTTTCTTCCTTTTTTTTTACTCTTAGGGCAAGCAGCTGCTCAGCCACAAACACAGAAGTTTCTTTGGTTTCCTTTTTTTTTTTTTTTCACAGAGGGGGAGCTGCGTAGCCATAGCGAAAAATTAGTTTTTGTCTTTATTTTTTTAAACTACAGCAAGGTCAGTCATTGGGATGCTGCAAAAGTGGATGTGAAATCCAGGTGGGTGGAACGACCCGCAGACCCCTATAAATTATCATATGGACCAGGTCCGTGGACCACAGTTTTGGAATCACTGAATTAGGGCATTCACACTTATAAGCAAACCTGGTTTTGAAGTGTGGAAATAAATATGCAAAATACTTTTAACTTCTATTACTACTGGCCTCTTAATATCAGAAAGCATGGCTCAGAATTACTCTGAATTTGCTAACTCTTCTGTCCGGGAAAAAAAGGAAGAGAGTTTCCGAAGTGCCCTGATCTAAAATTAATTTAGTCTTTATACCTTACATCTATGAACCAGACATCATTTTTTTTAATAACATCTGACTGATCACAGCACATTACACAGCAGTGCTGAACTCCTCAAGGGGCCATTCCAGCTGACTACTCACAGACTCGAATATGATGCAGAATCTGGTCCATTCTTTAACAGCTGCAGTGGTTGCATTGCTAAATGAAAAAGCCAATCCATCAACATTCAGAAACCTGCATCACTAGATCTCCAGTAGTGCCTCCCTCAGATCCATTTGGCCTACAAAGTGTGGTATACACAGCTTCCACATTTCTGCTGCTCTACCAGCAATGGCTCTGAAGGAGAATGCAGCACAAGTGCTGCTAATGGGTTGGTGGCACAAGATTTTCTGCCTCATTATTACAGATTGATAGCTGACTACACAAACTGCTCTGAAGGTCCATTCTAACCTTGGCCAATATCCTATGGTCAGAATCAAATGGTTCCCTATTATATTGCCGAATGTTTAGCTTGTCGAAATGTGGAACATAAACTCCAAAAGGCAAAAACGCAAACAGCTACCTAAGAAAAATTTTTTCAGGGGAAAACATTTGCTTGGCCATTACGGAGAATTTGCAATTTTCCCCGATGTACAGCAATCTCAGAGTTAGTATATTTAGTTAGGGGGGTGTGGGGGGACACAGCCCCTCACATGGGGGGGTGTGGGGGCCGTTTCAGAGTTTAGCTGTCGATGTTTCGCATTTCGACAAGCTGAACTTTGGGCAATATAATAGGGAAGTGAAATCAAACCTGGTACTTTGTGTTTTTGAGGTCAAGACCTTATTTATTAAGACAAACTCACCCCATACTGATCAAAGATATTGGTGTATTTGTACAGCACACTATCTATCCACCGCCAGAGGCATGAGGCAGTTTCTGCCACCCAGACACTGCCATATGTCAGTCTTCATCCATCTTTTTCCCATTTTTGCATATGGGTCAGGGTGTCACTTCAACAGTAATAATCATCTAGAGCCACGGTTTACAGCGCAGGGTTGCTAGCTCTGTTTTAGTTCTAACAAACACGCACGCACACACACACACACACACACACACACACACACACACACACACACACACACACACACACACACACACTTTATGTCCAATCCATCTACTGCATGCCTTTGGAATACTGGAGGAAACCAGAGTACCCAAACCCAAGTAAACAAAGAGGACAAGCAAACTCTGCTCAGAAGGCACCCCAGCTGAGAATCGAACCAGGGAACCTCTTACTGTGAGGTGACAATGTTATCCACTGCACCACTATGCCACCTCAACACAACTGTGCTGTCATTCTTCACCAGTCTCTAAACCATTCAAAAAGGGGGAAATGGAAAGCTTATGACACAAGTTCTTGAATTTTACTGGATCAGACCTTGCTGACTTAGGCTTACTTTCATAAGACCACCAATGTACTAATGAACATGAACCTGTGAATCTGTAAGGATAAGTAAGGACTAGGCTAGCTGCCCTTCTGGGTCATTTTAAGCCTACCCAAATTCACTCAAAAGGTGAGAATCAAACCCTGTATCCTATGTCGGTGAACACCTTGACCATTATGCCAACCCTTAACCTCCATGTCTGTTCGTGAACTAGTGAGCAGTTTATTTTTACTACAATACGTTCTTCTGCTACTCAAATACAGGTTCTATTAATCTTGACAATTCTCTTGATTTAAGAAGTTTATTTTGTCTGTTGACTACAGTCAGCATAGGCCATTTTCACTGGAGACCAAAGAAGCACATACAAGATTTACTAAAAAAAAAAAAAAGTCCACAAGTACAACATTCCCACTAACAAAGCAAAGTGTACAAACACTGAAATAAGCAGGGTTTAGACATGTATTTTCTCCAACAGAATGCAACAGCTGTAGAAATCCTTATGTACAAGATTCGCACAAAGCTACCTACCCTCAGACTATCACATTACTGATTATTACATTACACATACACATTTTAAGAAGGGTAATAGCATCACTGTAGTATGTTCAGTGTTACCACCTACTAGAGAAAAAACTTCAAGACAGCATGTAGAATGAATACCAAATTTGCCAACACTAAACTTGGTAGTCTGTTTGATAAATGCAAACAGTGGAGTAGTGAGTGGTGATCTGTATTAGGTAAGAGATGTTGCCAAAAACATGGTGTAGGTGGACTCTAGTCAAAATATAATGCATCAAAGCAATGCAGAAAACATCAGAGACGTGGGAAGATTAGATGAGAGAAGAGAGACAGCAAGTAACAGGATTAGGACCAAGTAATGAAACAGACCATCAAGCAGCAGCAGGAAGAGGTAAGCCAAAGTCCCCTTGGATGCCTCTTTTTTTGTTTGTTTTTGATGAAGTTTAACACAAGTTTTCATGCCAGACACTTCTGATGGAGTAGAAATTCACTTCAGGCAATGAAGAGAGTGAGGCATGGGTAGGGTACAGTCTCTGGATTTGACCATTTGAATCCACTAGTATTATGTGTTGCCAGCCAAACAGGCAACTTGGGGGACAGACTCCCCCAAATGCCTCCAGAGTGGGATAGTCATTCAAAGCTTCAGGGGTTACACTGCTGTCCCGCTGAAAGAGGACTGCAGTATCCCTGCAACTGCAGATTATTCTCATTTTTTGACCAGCATCCATTCTGGAAGTTCCTACTGTCCTGTTGGTTACTCCCAGATATCTGGTTACCTTACTGCTTTTTGTCACTCTGGTCTGGTGGGCTCTTCCGTGCCTTTAAAGGGTATCATGGACTTTAGTGCTTTACCTCCAAATCTGTGAGGGTTTTGTCCTTCTCCATGTTCAGCTTTTAACAACTGATTCAAGACAGACAGATCCATCATGAGAGGGATTAAGAGACAACACAGAATCCTCAGCAAAATCTACAAGGTACATTTGAGCATGACAGCAGAGAGCTCTGCCAGCCATCCTAGCTGTACAAACTGCTGAAATCCACAAAATGAAATGAAATGCTGGAAATGCATGGTGAGGCTGGATATGGAGGGAATAATTGTCTGGGAATATAACATATCTCTCTCCAGAAATGTTTCCAGTGACAGGGCTGTCTTCATCAGCCAGCACATGCTGGTAGCATAACATTTATAAAAACAGTTATGTACTTGGCATAACTTGGCATCTGTGTTATCCTATGTTACTATTCATCATAGTTGGGTCGTAGGATCCGAGCCGGCAACTTATCAGACACCTTCTAGGCTCATGTTCCTCCACGTCCATAATCCCTTGCTGCCCTCTAAACCCTCAGATCAAGTTTGCCCTAGAGCTAGAAAACACCCATGATAGACCTTAACCACCAGACAGGACATCTCTACTTCCTCTAAGTCCCACAGGACGGGGGAAGGAGGGAGGGATAGTGATGAATAGTGACATAAGATAACACAGATGCCAAGTTATGGTAAGTACACAACTCTTTATCTGATGTTATCCATGTCACTGCTCCTCACTCTTGGGTCAGAGTCCCCAGCTACCACAAAATCCTGGGTGGCCTCATGGAAGGACATGCTGAAGGAATGTGGAGTTGAAGGAAGCACTAAGTTGAGCTTATAATGACTAAGAAAAGTGTGAGGAGTAGACCAAGTGGCCATCATACAAATGTCATCCACGGAATGCCAGGCCAAATAGGCAGCTGACGTAGCCACAGATCTCCTGGACTGAGTTCTGACTGGTCCTGGTAATGACAAGCCTTTGAAGAACAAACCGTGGAAATACATTTCAAAATCCGTTGAGAAATAGTAACCTTGGAAGCTGCCCGACCCTGTCTCTTAATAGAAAAGGCCACAAACAGCTGTTCAGATCTGCAGAAGCTCTTGGTCTTGTCCAAGCAGAACTGTAGTTGTTTATGAACGTCAAGTGTATGCAGCAAAAATTCTCCTTTATTGGAGAAGTTGGGGAAGAAAACTGGCATCTGAATGGACCGATTCAAATCTGCCTCTGTAGCTACTTTGGGCATGAAGGGAGGGTTGGTCCGGAGAGCCACTCTGTCTTTACGAAATACCAAATATGGTGGTTTAATAGAAAGAGCTTGCAACTTGGAAACTCTTCTTGCCGAAGTTATAGCTACCAGAAAAGCAGTTTTCTACGACAGAAATTTCACATCACAAGTTGCAGCAGGCTCAAAGGGACTCTACAAGACTGCAGCACAAATGAAAGGTCCCATGGAGGAGAAGGATCTTCGACTGGGGGCTGAAGCAGGAAAACACTTTTCCAAAAGGCCCTACAAAGGCAAGAACAAAAAGTAGGCTTCGCGCAAACATGGAAGTTAGAAATGGCCAACTGCAGTTTGATAGAAGAGATACTAGCTCCGTCCTGAAAGAGTGAAGACAAGAACAAGAAGATCTCTGCAATGGGAGCCAAGAAGGGGTCCAGATTATAGTGCTTGGCCCAAATGGAAAACCTTTTCCATTTACTAGCGTATACCTTTCAGGTGTAGGCCTTCTGAGAGGCCAGAATAATGTCTCTGAAGGGCAATGGAAGCCTGGACTGATTTAGGATTACAGGAAGTGGACAAACCGTGTGGTCAGACGCAGGGTCTGAAAGTTTGAGATCTGAAGATTGGAGGGGTGAGAAATGAGATCTAGTACCCAAAGGGGGTACCTCAGGTGAGACCACAGGAAGGGAAACCACACCTGCCAAAGCCAAAAGGGGGAGATGAGCATCAAGATGGCCTTGAGGAGTCAAGCTTTCTTGAAGAACTCTGAAAATGAGAGGAATAGGAGGGTAAGCATAAAGGAGACCCGGAGGCCAATCATAAACCAGAGCATCCCTGGGAGACTCCCTGACCAGGGAAATCAGGGCAAAATACTGCCTGCATTTGTGGTTGCGAGGGGAAGCAAACCGATCGCAGCTCAGACCCCATCAAAGGAAAATCTCTCTTGCCACAGAGGAATTCAGGGACCACTCATGAGGACTTAGGGTGGCCCTGCTGAGTCTGTCTGCTAACATGCTGGACTCCCCGGGAATGTGCATTACAAGAAAGCACCCCAAGGGCATCGCCCATTCTCACACCCTCGTGACAAAGCAGATAAGAGTGTGCGCCCCCTTGCTTGTTGATGGACCACACAACTGCCATGTTGTCTGTCTGAACTGCAATGGTACCTAGAGGGAGACGGTCCTGAAAGGCTCACAATGTGAGAAGAACTGATCTCATCTCCAGTACATTTATGTGCAGTTTGGTCTCTGCAGAGGACCACATACCTTGGACAGTCTTTCTCCGGTAATGCCCCCACCCCAACAGGGAAGCATCCAAGGTCACAGTGGTGCTGCGGAGAGGAAGAGAAAATGGCCTGTCCGCAAGGAGAGCAAGAAAAAGAATCCACCAAAGGAGATGACGCTTGCACGCTGGGGTGAGAAACTGATGCAGTCATCAGATGAGAAAGATGACCATTGGACTGCTGGAGTCCACTGTAAAACCCTCATGTAGAAGCTGGCTAACAGCACCAAATAGATGATCGCCGCCATGGACCTTAAGGCCTTGAGAAAAAAGCAGACCAGAGGATGAGACAGAAAAAAAAAATGAAAAGACCAATGGTTAGACCACAGCTGAAGATAAAAATGGAATAATCCACGTCAGGAAATAAATCACTTGCAGCTTCACAGTAGTGCCCTTTATAAAACCAAAAGTTGTAACTGAGATGTAGTAGTCAAGGTAGGAAACGGTTCACTAGCAGTTTCACACCACTTTATTAAACAAGAGTAAGCACTTTCACGATCTAAGTCAGCTGATCGCTTCTTCAGACTCATAAAAACAGTTAAAACATTGGTATTTAAAATATGGTTCAACCAATGAAAACACATAGAGAACTATTGACAGACTAATTAAAATTGCATACATCAGTACATTAATTTGCCTTATATTCTGCATAAGATGAAATAAAATATACATATAACAGACACATTTTATGTAATAAAAGCAGAGGATGAGACTGACCTAGGAAGCACTGAATATGAGGTCTGATAAGATGAACATGCCTGAGAGGTAACGCTGCAATCTCCGACACAGTGTCCAGGTGAATTCTGATGAACTCCAGTTTTTGGGATGGAATCGGGCTCGATTTGGGTAGATTCACTGTGATTCCTAACTGGTCAAACAGGCAAAGCATGTACTAAGTAGTTGTGACCAGTCAATGCTTGGTAGTAGCTGTGAGAAGCCAATCATCAAGGTAAGGAAACACCTGGAATCCCTGCAGTCACAGGTGAGCTGCAACCACTGCCATGCACTTGGTGAACACCCGTAGGGTCCTGAACTGATCATGATTGGCCCTTACGTGAAAGTGGAGATGTCTCCTGGAGTGCCTGTCTATTTTTATATGATAGTACACATCCTGGAGATCCATGGAGGACATCCAATCATCCTTGTGCAGAAGAGACTCTATGGACTGGACAGTGACCATCCAGAACTTGGACTTCTTGACAGAGAGATTTAACATGCTTAGGTCCAGAACTGGTCGTAGGTCCCCCATCTTCTTTGGCACCAAAAAGAAGTGACAGTAAGTTCCAGATTCTCATCATGGGGTGACCTCTTGGATGGCTCTCTTCTGAAGAGGTCTGAGCACTTTTTGCTGAGCTAACTCCCTATGACGCGGTGGCACATCAAGGAGGCACTTCCCGACTGAAGGGGGTGGCTGGGAAAAGGGAATGAAATAGCCCTTGGAAATAATGTTTAGCACCCCGCAATCTCTTGTAATATTTGCCCAGGCCAAAGGGTGCAGTGACAAATGACCCCTGACTGCCTCCAGGGCAGGACAGTCAAAGAGTGCATCAGGAGCTCTGGGAGGGCTTCTCAGAGAAGGGTTCCCTGGAGCCCTGATTTTGCAGACCCCCTCTACCCCTGGGGGCAGCGTCAGCCATTGAACCCTCCCCCCCAACCTCTAGAAGAGGGCTCATCCTGAGCATCTTGAAAGGAAGACTGCGACTTTTGAAACCATAACTTCCTAGTCCTTGTTGATTCCCACAGCTGACAAGGTCTTGCCCCTTCCTGCTCACTGCGGGTGAGTGTTTCCTTGACTGAAGGACCAAAGAGGTTGGATCCATCAAAGGGGGCAATGGTGAAGGACGCCTTGAAGAACTCTGTAAACCCACAATGGTGCAGCCAGTTGTGGCACCAAATAGAGATGCCCGTAACAGACACTCAAGAGGCACTTTCTGCAGTGTTGGAAATCAGCCTCATCGAGGAATTTGACAGGGAAGCAAGAGTAGACAGCTTGGGGGACACCTTATTTAGTTTCCCAGCAGGCAACAACTCAGACAGGGGAGTGGTGAATTTCTTGACCAAACCCCTCTGGAGTCAGGTGAAAAGTAGTTAAGTGCCCGCAGACCGAATGTAACCGAGGTGAACACCTGCTTTCAGTATCGGTTGATCACCCAGGACTCTCAGGGGGATGAAGAGACTTACTTTGCTCAACCAACTCCTTTTTGGTGGTGGCAGCTACCATGATCGCACAGATTGGCACATCTTTTGAACAAAACTGTCAGTGGGAGGACTCAAACTTGTCAGGGGGTTTCGGTACCGGCTCCACAGTATCCAGCTCCTTCCATCCCCTGCTGGCGGTGAGGTCTACAAGTTCATCAGTGGTGGGGGGGCCCAGGAGGTAGATGCTCCCATCCTGAAAGCCTTCATGAACATGGATTCCTCACAGGATGGGGGAAGGGAAGACAATCTGCCTTTTAACTTAAGGATTTCTATGATGTCCCTACAGGAGACATCTTCAGATGGAGATCTGGGAGACCCCATCCCCTTCATCGCGGTCCGTATCCTTGGTGAGAGACTCCACAGGGGAGTCTAGGTGTCTCCTCTTGCACAATCTTTTCTGAGGCACCTCCTCTGGGGGTGCTCGGGGGAGGATTTAGAAGAGAGGGGAACAACAAGGGGGCTAACTCCCACCTGAAGGCTAGTTCGAGAGGGCTGACCAGGAACAGGATGAGGAGAAGAGTCCGCTCTCAGGGGCTGGGGAGGTCTGTGGAAAGCCGGGGAGATATGTGCAGTGGAGGAAAATGCCCTCTCTAATACCCAGAAAGCTAAAGGGCGGGACGATGCCCCATCCTCACTCCCGGCAGGCAGGCCCACCTGAGAAGAGGTAACAGAGCATGCTAGCTCCTCTTGGCCTCTGGAAAGTACCGGCCCCTAACTGTGGAGGACCAGAGCACCAAGGGGAAGAGACTGATCCAAAAACACAAGACCAGAGTCCTCACCCAAGGACTCCAGGTCTGGGACTCCATCTGCCCTGAGGGGAGAACGAGCAGAGTAAGTCAGAGACTCAGGGATAGAGACGGAATGGGCTCTAGGCATTCCAGTCTCTTCCTCGATGCATCCCAGGGCCTGGAAGTCCAAAACCACCTGGATCGGATGAGGAGACTACAGCAAAGGGGTAGGAGAAGAGCCCCTGGCTGGATGGGCAGGGGACACAATCTCACTTAATCTGAGCCTTGAGGAAGGACCTCATCATCATGTCCATATCAGAGGGAAGCGAGCTCCTGGAGGACCTAGAAGAGGCAGAGGACCTAGCTGGGGATGGATGCCTGCACCCAAAGGACCGCCCATGCCTCTCCTGAGATCGGCTTTTGTACCTGGTAGCAAAAGGGGACTGCCCCAAGTCAGAAACCGAAGGGGAGTCCTCTACAACAATGATGGGATCTAACATGGATCCTGGATCAGTCTGCCTTGGATCAGTGGACAATTGAGGATCCGACCGTTGGGACCCCGGCATGATTTGGACCCAAGAGAGTCAAATCTATGGTATGTCTGAATCTGGTCAGATCTCAAGGCCTCGATCTGGCGGTCTTGGATCTGGGAGTAGACTCCCACGACCTCTGATCTGAAGGCCTTGGAGCGGAAGCCTTGGATCCGGGGGTAGAGTCTCGGGATCTGGGATCTAACAGCCTGGTCTTCTTAGAGGAAGATGACTCTGGAAAAAAGGCGGCCCTCCTCTTGTGGTCAGAACGTCCAAGCTTGGCTGGAGAAAAATCCCTTCAACAATAACTTTTTCCAGGGCTTGACCAAGGCCCTGGGATTGAATGTAGCACAAATGTCACATTCAACCTCCAGGTGGTCGGCGCCCACACAATAGAGGCACTCCTCATGCGAGTCGGACATGGGCATCTTCCGACCACATGAGGAGCACCTTTTAACCGCAAAAAAGTACAGTTTTGTACCTACCATAAATGTAGATGTTCGAGTGTTCACACTGCTGCAGTCATTACACTAGGGTTATCCTGCCATCAGGCAGTCCCGCAGTCGGCCAGAGTTCCAAAGTCTTGGTCCGGCATCGGTTGCTGTCGCTTCTTCCCTGACGTCAGTGCACCAGGGGAATATAAGATGCATCCGATGCCATTTTCTTCAGTTTTTCTTGCCCCAGATGTCAGGTGCCCCCAAGTAGGTAGGCAATACATATTGCTAATAAAAAATATACATATAAAATAAAAAAATACCTTCAGTTACAAGCAAATACACCACAAAGGTTGTATAGGATAGAAAGGTATAGATAAAGTCCAGCTAGTTCAGAGGGGATGGAGGGAGGGTAACCTGGACTGCAGCAGTGGGAACACTCGAACATCTACATTTATGGTAGGTACAAAACTGTACTATGTTCATCATGTTACACTGCTGCAGTCATTACACTTGGGTAGAATCCCAAAGCTAAGGTTGGGTGGCTGGTCTATAAAGAGTTAGGATTGGCTATGAGGCCCTGCAGAACTGCAGTGGCAAATCCTGCTCTGGATTTAGAGTAAAGAGGCAAGTGGTAATGCTTGGTAAAGGTGTGCACTGAACTCCACGTTGCAGCCTCCAAAATTTCCTTGGTAGGTACACCTCTGAGAAAGGCTGTTGAAGTGGCTGTTGCCCTGGTGGAATGTGGCCTAATGTTATTAGGGACTGATTTTCCATGCTGTGTGTAGCAGTAACGAATACAGTGTCCTATCCATTTGGATATAGTCTGCTTTGAGATGGCCTTGCCCTGTGATCCTGCAGCATATGCTACAAACAGTTGCACAGTTTTCCTGAAAGCTTTTGTTTTGTCCAAGTAGAAGCGTAGCAGCCTGTGTATGTCCAAAGAGTGCAGAAGTTTCTCCCCTTTATTCTGGGGGTTTGGATAAAAAGTTGGCAAATGGATGGTTTGGTTAAGAGCCACACTAGATACCACCTTTGGCATAAAGGTAGGGTTTGTCCTTAAAGAAACCCTGTCCTGATGAAAAATTATAAAAGGTTCCACTGCCATCAATGCCTGTAGCTCTGAGACTCTTCGTGCTTAAGTTACTGCCAGGAGCAGAGCTGTTTTCCATGATAATTTTAGATCGGTTGTATTGGCTGGCTCAAAAGGTGGCAGGGTCAGTTTTTCCAAAATGAAATTGAGGTCCCAAGTTGGTGTTGGTGCTCTCCCGGGTGGTCTTATGTTTTTAGCCCCTCTGAGGTACTGCTTTAGCAAGAGATGAGAGAATAAAGGAGGATCCGTGTTGTAATGTGCTGAAATGGCAGAGGCGTGGATCTTAATTGATGAGAAGGATAGGCCTTTGTCCAGCATCTCAGTTAAGTATTGTAAAATGTGAGGAATGTTTGGGACAAGAGGGTCAAGGCTTTGAACCTGGTTCCAGGCGCAGAATCTCTTCCATTTTTCTGAGTAAGCTTTCCTGGTGCTAGGCCTCCTGGCCTCCAAAATGACATTCATAACAGCTTTAGAGAGAGGTGTTACCTGTTTGACTAATGAATCTGCCATGTAGCCAGGTTTAGGGTTTTGAGCTGACCGTGCAGGATCTGATTATTTTGTTGAGTCAGAAGGTGTGGAATTTGAGGCAAAATCCATGGTGGGCCTTGAGCTAAGTTCTTTAAGATTGGGTACCAGTGCTGACGTGGTCAGTCTAGAGCAATCAGGATCATCTGTGTTTTTTCTGGTCTGGCTTTTAGGAGTACCTTTGAAAGGAGAGGCAGTGGTGGGAAGGCATAAACGTTTAGGCTTTTCCAGCTGAACGAGAGAGCATCCACTTTCCATGCTTGTGTGTGATAAGTCCTTGTGCAGAAATTTTGTAGTTGGCTATTCAGTGGGGAGGCAAAAAGATCTATGTCTGGGCATCCCCATTTTTGCATTACCATGCTGAAGATTTGTGGATTCAATTTCCATTCGTGAGGGTCCATGATATTTCTGCTTAGATCGTTTGCCAGAGTATTTTTCTTTCCTGGCAGGAATTGTGCTTGCAGATGAACTTGATACATTAGAGCTGTGTTCCACAAGGTCATGGCTTGCCTGCATAGGGGATAAGAATGAGTACCCCCTTGCTTGTTTATGTACCACATTACTGTGGTGTTGTCTGTCTTTAATAATAATTGTCCTGGATGCAGAAGGTCCTTGAAAGCTTTTAGGGCATTTTGAACAGCCAACGTCTCTTTTTGATTGATGTGAAGATGCATCTGGTCTGTGGTCCACTTGCCCTGAATGCATTTTCCTGCCATGTGTGCTCCCCAGGTGTAATCCGAAGCATCTGTTGTTAGAGTCTGCCTGGTTGTGGGTAGGGTAAAAGGCTGACCTTTGTTTAGGTGACACGCCTGTGCCCACCATTGAAACTCCTGTTGTAGGCAGGGAATCATTGGTATTACTGCCTCTAAACTGTGAGAGTGTTGAGTCCAAACACTTTTTAGGTACTATTGTAATTTCCTCATATGCAGTCTGGCATATGATAGTAGTAGTATGCAGGATGCCATGAATCCCAGGGCCTGCAGAATTTTTCTTGCAGGGAGATGGGAATTTTTTGCCAGTAATTGAAAATATTGAGTTAACTGAATTTGTTTGTCTGGCGTGAGATAAGCCATCTGGGCCGTTGTATTTAAGCTGGCACCCAGGAATATAATCTGTTGTGAGGGCACTAGTTTTGACTTCTTTTCGTTTACTGTGTACCCTAGAGAAATTAGCAACCTTTTCACAAATGCCAGATGCTGTAGAAGAATGTCCTTTGTCTCTGCTTGAATGAGGCAGTCGTCCAGGTATGGATATATTTGAATTCCTTTTTGTCTGCAAAAATGCAAGTACTGGTGCCAGGCACTTTGTAAAGACCCTGGGCGCAGTAGATAAGCCAAAGGGCAGTGCAGAGAATTGGTAGTGCATTGCACCAGCTTTGAATCTGAGGTATCTTCTGCAATTTTGTCTGATAGGGACATGCAGGTATGCCTCTGAGGTCCAGAGCAACAAGCCAAGCCTTCTTGCCCAGCATGGGTAGAAGTTGCTGTAATGTTAATATTTTGAATTTCGGAATATCCAGGTAAGTATTTAGAATTGAAAGGTCTAGTATGGGCCTCCAGGCCTTGTCTTTTCTGGGGACCAGGAAGAGTTTTGTGTAAAATCCTTGTCCTTGTTCCTGTTGTGGTACCTTTTGAATAGCTCTCAAGTCCATGAGGGCTGAAATTTGTTTTTGTGCCTCTGCCCATTGATTCTGTGGCAGGTATGAAAGTGGAACCAGTAACCTTGAGACACAACATTCAGAACCCATTTGTCTTGGGTGATTGATTGCCAGTTTTGAGAAAAAAGTGCTAATTTTCCCCCTAAGGGGGCTGCCAAAAGGGAAGTGCTTGGCGTACGAAGGGGGAAGTCATTGGGACTGTTTCCTGTAAGGTTGAGACTTGTCCTCACCTCCTTTTGGGGTTGAGGCGCCCCACTGTCGTCTGTTAGAGCCTTGGGGTTGAGATCTGCCTCTTGGGTGTCTGTATCTGCCTCTCTGTGGCCTGTCTGACACTGGAAAGGACCAATTCTTTGTTGGCCAATTTCTGCTAAATCGAGGTGGCTGTACCTGTAAGAAATCCTTGACTGTTTGCATAGATTTAGCTTTATCCAGCATACTCACATACTTTAAACTATTTCTTACAATTACCCCCTTCCCTCCTTAACCAAACCTCTCATCATGCTGCATCTACTTACATCTGCAACATTACTCACTATACTCTCTATTACTACCTCCTATCACTCTTACGTCTCAAATCCATTCTTTTGTTCCCCTACCTCGCGCGCACACACTACAACTTTCCAACTTCACTTTCTTTTTTCATCTCTTCAGACCTATTTAACTCTACCACCATAACTCTGTACAAAAGACACATACTTCAAATTCTCAAACCATCCAATAGGATTAAATACAGACCTCCCAAATATTATCTACTTTTTTACATCAGGCACTTTTCTGTATAAACATTTATTCTCCTCTGGAGACATCCATCCCAACCCTGGCCCCTCTTCACCTTGCACCTCCCTCTCCCCCCCTTCATCCACCTTAACTACCTTCTGTGCTCAACCCTCTTCCAACAACCAATCAGATATACAACCTCAGTCCCAATACACAAAACCTCACAAACACCTAACCTTTTATTCACTAAACATTCAAAGCCTAGCAAATAAAATTACTGATCTACACTCTTGGATAGCTTACAACACCCCTCATATCCTATCCTATCAGAAACATGGCTCAAGCCTCATACAGTGAAATACTTCCCCCAGGTTACAACATCTACCACTCTGATAGAACATCAAAGAAAGGAGCTGGTGTAGCCATCCTCTACTCTAACAGCCTTAACCTTTCACCTTACCTCACACCTATTCCTAGCTTCCATCCTGCTGAACTCCTCATTCTTAACCTCCATCTAAACCCTCACAATAAATTTTCTGTAGCTTCCATATATATTCCTCCTGGCAACAATATACCCATTCTCGAAAACATACTACCCTGGTTCTATCTCAATATACCTTATGAAACACTCATCCTTGGGGATGTCAATATAGACTGGTCTAAACTTTCTACCGACGCTCCTTCACTCAGTATTCACCTTCATGGTTTCCACCAACTAATTTCTACCCCCACTCATTTCCACAAAAACTCTACCTCCAGCTCCACTATAGACTGGATTCTTACTAACTCCCCTCAACATTACCACCAGCCAAAAACCCTACCAGACTCCCTCAGTGACCATCTCCCTACCTCTATCCTAAGATATGACCCTCACACTCCTAAACCCCACCTCTTTAAAGATTGTCGGAAACTATCCTCATTTAATTCTTCTCAATTTAACTCACTACTGCAAAACATTGACTGGTCCATCCTTAAACAACTTCCCCTGAATGATGCCGTTGACACTTTTAATAGCAACTTCCTAAATACCCTGGACTCCCTTGCTCCCTCTAGAATGATCAGAGTGAAATCTAATCATGCCCCCTGGCTTTCAAAACAAACTAAGACCATCATGAAACAAAGAGACAGTGCCTGGAAAGCCTGGATCAAAACTAAAACACCTCATCTTCTCAAATATAGACAACTATGTAATCTTGCCAAAAAACAGACAATGAAAGACAAAAAATCATTTTATAGCTCAGGCCAGTATATACATTGATCTAACCCCCGTAAATTCTGGTCTACACTAAATAGCATCCTTTACCCAGGCTCTCCCTCTAACCCTTCCCCCTACCCAAACTCAACTCTGGAGGAAACAGCTACCCTACTAAATTCTCACTTCATCTCCTCCATCCAGAACCTCCTACCCTCTCAAACTAACTCCTACACTCCTTACCTGATCCAACACCCAGCCCCAATGACACTTTTTTCTCCTTCCAGCCACTTCCCACTTCTTACATCAAATCTCTACTGCTCAAACTCAAACCACCTCCCACCTTCCTCAAACTTGCAGCTGACTATTGCCTACCCTGTGACTATATTAATTAATAGATCCATGCTAGAATCTACTGTTCCTACTCTTTGGAAATCTTTCTACACCACCCCTCTCCATAAGGGAGGCAACTCTACTGATCCTACCAACTGTCGACCTATTGCCATTCTATCCCCCCTATCCAAGATCCTAGAAAAATGTATCCATACTCAGCTTCTAAACCACCTTCTCAATCACAGCTTACTCACCCCTACTCAACATGGTTTCCACCCCTATCATAGCACTACTACTGCTATACTTTCCTTCACCCACCCCATTCCAGAATCCCTGGACAATAATAAACCTACTTCCTGTCTCTTTCTAGACCTCTCCAAAGCTTTTGATACTGTATCCCATCCTTTACTTCTATCTAACTTTCACCTATCCTCCTCCACCCTAAGCTGGTTCACTAACTATCTATCTGGACGCCAACAATCTGTCAAATGGCTCTCCTCATCTTCTCCTTTCCTGCCTATCTCTACCGGGTTCCACAAGGTTCCATCTTAGGCCCCCTTTTATTCAATATCTTCACTAATGACCTCTTCACCTCTTGCAATAATTCATCTCTCATTCAATACGCTGATGACTCCACTATTATTTCTATAGCCGACAACATCTCTGACCTACACAAACCCCAAAAGCTCTACTCTCCACAGAACAATGGCTTTCAAAAAACTTACTAATCCTAAATCCCAAAGAAAACAAACTCTTGCTCTTCCTCCCCCATTCTCTTGCTCAATATAGATCTTCCTTTGTCATTAAATCTTGTAAATACAAATGCAGCCATCCATCCTGACACCCGCACTAAACTATTAGGAGTTATCATTGACAATGAACTAAAATTCAATCAGCATATACAGCAATGCATAAAGAAAACCCATCAAAAACTTGGTCTCCTATATCGGAACAGAAAATACCTCACTCCTGAGTCTAGACTCACCCTTGGACAAGCACTTCTCCTCCCCTCTCTCCTCTATGCTGTCCCAGTTCTCACAATTATTCAAACTACTACCCTGAACAAACTTCAACAAACCTACCACAAAATAGCCAGATTCATTACTAACAGCCCAAACAACATGCACCAATGTATTGCCTTAAAGTCTCTACAATGGCTGGAACTCCCACAATTACTTAATCTCTACCAATTTCACATGCTGCACTCTATGCAGTTTAAACCCTCTTGCAGTCCTTCTCTATCTCTCCTTGTTTCCATCTATACCCCTTCTCGATCTCTCCGTGCCTCAAATCAGCAATTGCTTGATGTCTACCACCCTAACAAGTCTGTTGGTAAGCAACTCTACAAGCATTCCGTGGCCCAAGCTTGGAATAAACTTCCCTTTGATACACGTTCTATCTCTCATACTCCACTATATAAAAAAGAACTGAAGACACATTTACTCAATTCCAGACCTGTCCCTGCTATGACCCTACTTAGCTCTCCCCTCCTCCCACACTCGTATCTCTCTCATTACATCCTCTCTCATTACATCCTACTATCACTCTTGACTTTCCCCATCTGTTCAGCAACTAAGAATTTAATTTTTTCAAAGAAACAAAAAATGTGATTGTTTATTTCTACACAAGTAGATGCTTATTTCTATTGTTTGCTATTACTGTTTGTAATACTTGTTTTTTCTTGTTCTGTGATCATATATTATATTTGCTGGAGCTTTTCTCCTCGGGTCTCCGCTGAAAATGGGACAATAACCCAGTTGGACCAACCCGGTTAACAAATGTCAATAAATAAATAAAATAAATAAATAAATTATCCTCCATTTCCTTTAACACCTCTTCTGCCTTAACACCAAACAAGGTATCATGCTGTATAGGAGCATCCAATAATTTTGCCTTAACATGATCAGGTAAACTCTGTTCTTTTAACCAAGCATGTCTTCGATTCACAGAACCTGTAACTGCGGCTCTACAAGAGGCCTCTAAAGAATCAAAACCACATTGCAGAGTATGTTTTCCCACCTGTTCAACTGCATGCAATAAATCCTGCATTTCTTTACAGCCAGGAGCTTCTGAGCTTGCAAGCATTTTCTGTTTTAACTGAGCCATTAAATATTGTTGGTACTTAAGCTTGTGAAACTGGCAATTTAAAGCCCTTACTGCTAAAGTTGCAGAAGTGTAAGCTTTCTTCCCCCATCTATCCAAAGCTCTGGAATCTCTGTCAGAGGGTACTGGATTTTTTGCAATGGAAGCCTTAACCCCTTTTGGACCCTGGGAAATAGTTTCTGGATCAGCAGAAGGGTTTTTATAAAGAAACTTGTGAGAGTCAGGGACTCTATAATACCTATCTGGCTTGGCTGGTGCAGGGGGCAAAGAATCTGGAGATAAGCTGGATTCACAGAACACATCATCCACAATATCTAGCACAGGCGGAATAGCCAGGGGCTTGTGCTGAGGCAATAAAAGGAAATCCCTGAGCCTTTTCTTGGATTCTGAATAATCCTGACTTTCCCAATGGAAATGCTCCTCATGGTATGTAAAGTTTCCCCAAAAGAATAATCCTCAGGAGGAGAGGCTGAAGGGATAGATTCTTCAGCATCAGAGTCCTCATAGGGGGGTAGAGAGTATCCCTGGTCTGAAGAGGAATCAGAGGAAATGGAAACCTGATCAGAGGAATCATAGTCTGCATCCTGCCTAGGCCTTTTCTCAGGAGGGGGATGGGAACCCCTGATTAGAGTAATGAGGTCTTCGGCCATTTTAAGCATCTGTTTCTTAGGCATGGAGGACTGTCCAGGAGAATGCTGCACTTGCTTCTTTGTCTTTAATGGTACTTTTGTCTTGGCTGTTGCTTTAGAATGTAAGTTGTGAAGGTCTGAAAACACCCTCAGAAGCCGATGCCTGCTCAGCGGCTCCGGACCCATCTGAGGGATTAGTTTCCATAGGCCCAATACCTTGAGTTTCCAGAGGCCTAGTTGTCTCCACGTGGGAGTCGGAGGCAGCCTGTGGCTCTGAGGTAGCTGGTGTCAGGGGCTGCGAAAGGGCCTCACTGAAAACTGGAGAACTGGCAACTGGCCTAGAAGAGGTTTCGTCATCGGTTTTGGACCTCGGATGCCTGTCGTTATCCTTGTCTTTGCGTTTTTTCGGAATTGTGGTAGTCGGTTGATCCGACGGCATAGTATAATTGAACCTTCGGCCAAAGTAGTGCAAAGCAAAATCAAAACGTCTTTTTACAGTGCGTTTGTTAAATCTAGCACAAAACCGACTAGTGACGTTGTGATCAGGGCCTAGGCATAGAATACAGAAAAAGTGGAAGTCCTTATGAGGTATTTGCTTCCCACAAGAAATACAGTTATTAACTGTTTCTGACACCGGTCTGAGGCAAGAAAAAAAAGTTTCCCCAATGGGGTACTTAGCTTTATTGAAGACTTTGGATCTGAAATTAGACTTCGAAAAATCTCAGGAGTCGGCCGACCGGCACTTGCAAACTGCTTCTGCTTTGGGCACCGAGCGGCAAGGAAGACTGAAGAAAATGGCGTCAGATGCATCTTATATACCCCTGGCGCACCGACGTCAGGGAAGAAATGACAGCAACCGACGCCGGACCAAGACTTTGGAACTCTGGTCAACTGCGGGACCGCCTGATGGCAGGATAACCCTAGTGTAATGACTGCAGCAGTGTAACACGAACATCAAACCAAGCACCAAAAACCAAAGGAAACACCAAAATCCCTACCTGGGAGTGAATCCAAAGTATAAAAAAAAAAAAAAAATGGGAAAGACCACTAACAATACAAAACACATCTAAGAACTACTTACTACTCTAAAGAAGCAGAGAATGAAAAAGGTGCCAAAAGACTACTACTACTACTGCAATAACAAAAATGGGAGGAGAGGAAAACAATAGACTGAAGCTAGATAGGCAAACAAGCTACAGAAACTACCAAACTACAGAAAAATAGAATTTAGCCAAAAAAGTAAGGAAAACATTTAGACACTTCTCCCCAAGGAGACGCGAGCCAAGGCAATCACGTCTGATGCCCAGCGCGGCAAACGAGATCTGAGAGGTTAGAGGGCAGCAAGGGATTATGGGAGTGGGAAGAGCTCAAGCCTAGAAGCTGTCTGATAAGTTGCCAGCTTGGATCCAATGTCGGATCCTACGACCCAACACTGAGGGATAGTGACAGGGATAAGATCAGATCAAGTAGTTTACTGCCCTTGAGTTAACAGTCAAGGGTGCATAAACCTGCTTCCCCAACCTATTACTCTGCATTCTTTGTCAGAGTGGACAGCACAGCTATGCAAAGTGACAGCCTTTTAAAGGTGGACACAGAATCTGGCACAGGACTCTGCACCCATCATTTCCAATGGTTAAAAGTCAGAGAATCTCAACTGGATGCCTCTTCTGCCATGAAACAGGTGGTACAAAACTAGGTTCTTCCTATGTGAGCCTGAAAATAACCATAATTTTACAAAATGTTGGGAACAGGAAGAAGGTTGGAAAGGACCAAAGTCCTCTTGCAGAATACTCTGTGGAAATGTTGGGGGATCTGTGGGTCATTCCAATCTTCTCTCTCTCTCCAAACTTGGACAGTCAACATCATCACCATGATTCATACAGTACAGTTGTGTACACTTACCATAAATGTAGATGTTCGAGTGTATTCACTGTTGCAGTCATTACATTTGGGTAATCTGCTGGCAGGTTGCCCTCAGTCAGCCTGAATTCCAAAGTCTCAGGTCCTGCGTCGGTTGCTGTCACCTCTTCCATGACGTCAAGGGTATAAAACATGCAGACGACGCCATTTTCTTTAGTTTTTCTTGCCCCGGATGTCTAGTGTCCATAAAAAGGTAGCATACATTGTAGAATATAGAGAAGGAAGATAAACTCCAGAATGATAGGGGGATGGTGGGTGGGTAACCTGGACTGCAACAGTGAATACACTCGAACATCTACATTTATGGTAAGTGTACACAACTCTACTATGTTCTTCGTGTTTCACTTTTGCAGTCATTACATTTGGGTAGAATCCCAAAGCTATGGTTGGGAGGCTGGAGCTAAACAGCATTAGGTGCGGCTATAAGGCCCTGCAGAACTGCAGTGGCAAAGCCTGCCCTGGACTTAGAGAGGCAAATGATAACGCTTTGTGAAGGTGTGAACAGAAATCCAAGTAGCAGCCTCTAG
This sequence comes from Protopterus annectens, assembly GCF_019279795.1. Classification (NCBI taxonomy): domain Eukaryota; kingdom Metazoa; phylum Chordata; order Ceratodontiformes; family Protopteridae; genus Protopterus; species Protopterus annectens. The sequence continues at coordinate 818,478,374 of NC_056739.1, forward strand.
AATGTCTTTGGTTGGTACTCCTCTGAGAAAGGCTGCTGAAGTAGCTGAAGCTTTGGTTGAATGAGACCTAATGCCCTTGGACACAGATTTACCATGGTGCAAGTAGCAGAAACGGATGCAGTGGCTTATCCACTTTGAAACTGTCTGCTTTGAAATAGCCTTTCCTTCTAATCCTGCAGCATATGTCACTAGTAATTGCTCATTTTTTCTTAGAGCTTTAGTCCTGCTCAAGTAGAAGCTTAGCTGTCTGAGTACGCCCAAGGAATGCAGAATTCTCTCCCCCTTGTTCTGCGGCTTTGGATAAAAGGTTGGCAAATGAATTGTTTGGTTAAGAGCCACACTGGAAACCACCTTAGGCATAAATGTTGGATGCCGTTTTCCATGATAAGAACTTTACATCAGCGGTAGCAGCTGGTTCAAATGGGGGCAGGGTGAGCTTTTCCAACACATAATTGAGGTACCATGCAGGTAATGGCGATCTTCTAGGAGGCCTTAAATTTTTGGCCCCTCTAAGATGCTGCTTTAGTAAAGGATAAGAAAAGATTGGTGGCTTTGTATTGTAATGAGCCGAAATGGCAGAGGCATGGGTTTTAATTGATGAGAAAGATAGGCCTTTGTCAAGCATCTCAGTTAAGTATTGTAAAATCTGAGGAATATTTGGTTCTTCTGTATCAGTTCCTTGTGCTCGACTCCAAGCACAGAATCTCTTCCATTTATCAGCATAAGATTTTCTAGTGCTACGCCTTCTGGCTTCCAAAATGACATCCGTCACAGCTTTACTGAGAGGTATTGTTTGTATAACTACATGATCAGACATGCTGCCAGGTTCAGTGTCTGGAGTTGATTGTGCGGGATCTGATTGTTTTGCTGGGACAATAGTTGAGGTATTTGAGGTAAGGTCCAAGCTGGGTATTGAGACAAGTTCCTTAGGATTGGGTACCAGTATTGGTGGGGCCAGTCCAGGGCAATTAGTATCATCTTCGGTTTCTCTTGTCTGACTTTTAGGAGGACCTTGGGAAGAAGAGGCAGAGGAGGAAAGGTGTAAGCTGATACGTTTTTCCAACTGAAGGATAGGGCGTCCACTTTCCATGCTTGTCTGTGGTAAGTCCTTGTGCAGAATCCTTTCAATTGATAATTTTGAGGAGAGGTAAACAGATCTATGTCTGGGCTCCCCCATTTCTCTATTATCATGCTGAAGACTTGAGGATCCATGAGGTTTCTGCTTAAATCGTCTGCCAGAGTATTTTGCTTTCCTGGCAGGAATTGAGCTTGAAGATGTATTTGGTTGGTCAAAGCTGCGTCCCACAGTGCCATGGCTAATCTGCAAAGGGGGTAAGGGTGTGTGCCCCCTTGCTTGTTTATATACCACATGACCATGGTGTTGTCCGTCTTTGTCAGTAGTTGTCCTGGATGAAGTAAGTCCTTGAAAGCTGTTAGGGCATTTTGAACAGCTAGCATCTCTTTCTGGTTGATATGTAGATGCATTTGTTTTGGGGTCCATATGCCTTGAATGAATGCATCTTCCTGCCATGTGGGCCCCCAGGCATAATCTGATGCGTCTGTTGTTAAGGTTTGGCTGGCGGGGGGTAGAGTGAAGGCCGGTCCCATGTTTTGGTGACATGCCTTTGCCCACCATATAAACTCCTGTTGTAAGCAGGGAATGAGAGGAATCATTGTTTCCAGACTGTGCGAATGTTGAATCCACAAACTTTTTAGGTACCATTGAAGTTTCCTCATATGCAGTCTTGCATATGGAATCAGTAGGATGCAGGATACCATGAAGTCCAACGCCTGCAGAATTTGTCTTGCAGGTAATTGGGTTTTTGTTGCCATCAGTTTGAAGTAAGTAGTCAGTTGCCTTTGCTTGTCTGGCGTGAGGCAAGTCATCTGGTAAGTTGTATTCAAGCTTGCACCCAGGAATGTTATCTTTTGAGAAGGTACCAGTTGTGATTTCTTTTCGTTTATTGTGTACCCTAGGCATATTAGAAGCCTTTTCACAAACGCCAGGTGTCGAAGAAGAATGTCCTTGTTCTCTGCTTGAATGGGACAGTCGTCCAAGTAAGGGTATATTTGTATACTTCTTTGTCTGCAAAATACAATTACTGGTGCCAGGCACTTTATAAAGACCCTGGGCGCAGTAGATAAGCCAAAGGGCAGTGCACAGAATTGGTAATGCATTAAGCCAGCCTCGAGTCTGAGGTATCTTCTGCACGACTGTCTTATTGGGACATGCAGGTATGCCTCTTTTAGGTCTAATGTCACCAGCCAAGCGTTCTTGCCCAGAAGCTGCTGCAAAGTCAGCATTTTGAATTTTGGAATGTCCAGGTATGTGTTCAAAATCGATAAATCCAGTATTGGCCACCAGGCCTTGTCCTTTTTGGGTACCAAGAACAGTCTTGAGTAAATACCTTGTCCTTTTTCCTGTTCTGGTACTGGCTGAATGGCCCCCATATCCATGAGGGACAAACTGTTTCTGTGCCTCTGCCCATTGATTATTTTGGCAGATCTGGCCAACCATTTGCCATCGGCAGAGTGTGGAAATGGAATCGGTATCCCTGTGATACTATGTTTAATACCCACTTGTCCTGGGTTATTAACTGCCAATTTTGAGCAAAAAGTGCTAATTTTTCCCCCTAAGGGTGCTGCCAAAAGATAAGTGCTTGGTGTTGGCAGAGGGAAGTCATTGGGACTGTTTTCTGTAGGTTTGCGCTTTATCTCCTCCAGATTTGGAGGTAGAAGCACCCCATTGCTTTGACCTGTATGAATCTTGCGCCTGGTATCTTGAACCCTGAGGGCGTCTGGATTTGCCCCTTTGAGCTCTGTCTGACACAAGAAAAGACCAATTTTTTTAGGCCAGTGTCTACTGAATCTTGGTGGCTGCACTTGTAAGAAGTCTTTATCAGTTTGCATAGACTTAGCTTTGTCTTCCATTTTCTTTAAAACCTCTTCTGCCTTAATACCAGAGTATCATATTGTAAAGGTGCATCTAGCAATTTAGCTTTAACATGATCAGGCAAACTTTGTTCTTTTACCCAGGCATGCCTCCTAATCACAGATCCAGTAACTGCAGCCCTGCAGGAGGCCTCTAAGGAATCAAAACCACATTGCAAAGTATGCTTTCCAACCTGTTCAGCTGCATGCAATAATTCCTGCAATTCTTTACTTTCTGCACATTCAGAAATCAACATCATTTTCTGTTTCAGCAATCCCATAACATGTTGTTGATACTTAAGCATATGAAATTGACAGTTTAAGACCCTGATTGCCAAGGTTGCAGATGTATAAACCTTTTTTCCCCATCTGTCCAGTGCCCTTGAATCCCTGTCAGAGGGGTAGGATTTTTTGCTGTTGAGGCCTTAACTCCCTTTGGACCCTGTGAAATATTTTCAGGATCAGCAGCAGGGTTTCTAAATAAGAATTTATGTGAGTCAGGGACCTGGTAATATCTGTCAGGCTTACTGGGAGCCGGAGGTAAGGAGTCAGGGGTCAAGCTTAACTCCGAAAACACATCATCCACAATGTCTAAAACAGGGGGAATGGCTAAAGGCCTGTGCTGAGGGAGAAGGAAATCCCTGAGCCTCTTTTTTGATTCTGAGAAATCTTGACTCTCCCAATGAAAATGCTCCCTCAAAGTATGCAAGGTTTCTGCAAAGGAATAATCCTCAGGAGGAGAAGAAGATGGTATAGACTCCTCTGCATCAGAATCCTCATAGGGAGGTATAGATAATTCCTGATCAGAAGAGGAATCAGAAGAAATAGAAACCTGATCTGAAGATTCATAACCAGTATCTTGCCTAGGCCTCTTTATCTGGAGAGGGATGGGTACCCCTGATCAAGGTAATAAGGTCTTCAGCCATTTTGATCATCTGTTTTTTAGGCATAGAGCCTGTGCACGTGGCTCATGCATCATTTTTTTAGTTTTAGAAGTTGCTTTTGTCTTTGGTTTTGCAGCTGTTGTCTGTTTGATATACAAATGTTGAGGTCGGAATACACCCTCAGAAGCCGGTGCCTGCTCAGCGGATCCGGACCCATCCGAGGGAGATACATCCGTCGGTCCAATACCTTGAGTATCTTGTGGCATGCCGCACTCCACATGGGTGTCGGTAGAGGCCTGCGACTCGAAAGTAGCGGGTATCAGGGGCTGCGAAAGCACCTCACTGAGTACTGGTGAACCAGCGACTGGCTTAGAAGAAGCTTTGTCGTCGGCTTTGGCTCTCTACTGCCTTTCTCTGTCCTTTTCTTTGCATTTTTTTGTGTGCTCCAGTAGTTGGATTGCTATCAGACGACATTTCTGGGTAATTAAATCCATTTCCAAAATACTTAGATGCAAAAATATACCAATGCTTAATAGTGCGTTGGTTAAATCTGGCACAAAACCGACAGCCAGGCACGCTGTGATCTGAGCCTAGGCAAGGAATACAGTATAAATGGAAATCCTTATAAGGTATTTGCTACCCACAAGTAATAAAATTATTAACTTTTTCTGACATCTGTATGGAGCAAGAAAAAAGGTTCCCCAATGGGGTACTTAGCTTTAGTGAAGACTTCGGTTCTGAAACTCAAACTCGAATATTTCATTAGTCGGCCAACCGGCACTTGTGAAATGCTTCTGCTTCGGGCACCGCACAGCAAGAAAGACTGGAGAAAATGGCGTCGGCTGCATGTTTTATACCCCTAATGACCTGATGTCATGGAAGAGGAGAGAGCAACTGACACAGGACCCAAGACTTTGGAATTCAGGCCGACTGAGGGCAACCTGCCAGCAGATTACCCAAATGTAATGGCTGCAACAGTGAAACACGAACATCTGGGGTGGGAATCCAACATACAGTCCAGGTGCTCACGGGAATATAAAGACCCGAGAAGAAAGATGAAACCGGACTGGGTCCAAATATATCTGGATGATCCTGAAGCGGTCCTTCTGGACACACTGTCCTACTGCCAAGAAGAATGACCAGCAGGAGAAGGCAGAAAAGTGCCTACAGTGTAGCTCAAGGCTGACAAAAGGTGCAGAGATAACATACACAGCAGAGTCTGCAAACCAGTGCTGAACCGGACATGACAGCGAACTTGGCACCATAGATACTGACTTCCCAAAGTGTCTGAAGCACCACTGAAATAGAAGTAAAAAAGGTTTTCTTTGGGCCTAATCCAAATGGCTCAATTACAAACAGAACCAGTAGACCCATCAAACTCAAGCCTGATTACAAGCACTTCAAGGTTAAAGACTTAAAAGCTCAGCCAGCAAAGCTTGGCAAAAGTCTTCACAAAGTCAGTACAGAGCTCAACCAAGCCCAAGTACCATGGAGATCCCAGTTACCAAAAGAATACATCAAGGCCATCACCACTAATGACATATTGGAAACAGAAAGTATCAAAGCTAACAGTTGTGGTCCTGAAGCACAGACCACAACAGACATCAACACATCAGTCAATATCAAAGCCTATAAGATAGGGTCCAGTCCCAGCACAGAAACAGTAGCCACTGAGGAAATGAGAGATGAAAAAAAAAACAAAAAGGGAGTAAGGGGGTAAGCACCTTTGTACATGCTTTGGTACCAAAAGTGGAAGAGACAAATGTCCAACATGTTTTTGTAAACCATTACTGAGGGACTACAGACTACTTAAATACCCTGTCAGATGATGGCCTAGAGGGCAGTATCTTTTTAACTTCAGCATCTGACACCAGTGAAACACAATCTAGTCTGGTTAACCTATATAAAGAAATCTCAACTATATTAACAGACAAATTAGACACAGCAGTAAGTGTTGTTGTGCTGGTGTGAAACAGTCAGCCCACAGCATAAATCACGGACTGTCACAATCGGCTGCAAGCAGCAGTCAGAGAAGACTCCAAGGTCAACAGAGACTAGGTTGAAGACCTGGAAGTTGACTAGAGAGAAAGCACAACAGTTCACGAAAATATTCAGGTCTCTAGCAACTCAAGAGGAGGAGCAAATGGGTGGAGCTGAAGTAAAATGGCAGTGCCTCAAAACAGCATATACGAGGACTGCAAAACATATGTGGCCCAGCCAGTTATGGAAAAAAGGAAAGCTAGTAGTGGAATGCAGAAATCCAGGAAGTCATCAAAAGAAAGAAGTGCAGGAAAAAGTGGCAGACAAAAAATGTACCAGGCTAAAAAAGAATACTGGTTGGCTAACAAAGAAGCTAAGACAGCAGTTGCAATAGCAAAAAGCAAGGCATCAGAGGGACTCTGCCAGCTTCTGTGAAGTGGCTCAGTGGATGGCACAAAGAAACTGGCTGCAAACAAAAACAGAAGGATAAAGAACATAACGAACGGACACCCTTCATAAGAGATGACAGGAACAACCAGCTCACCAGTCCACAGGACAAAGGCAGATGGAAGGAGTACTTCAGGCAGCTTCTGAATGAAGAAAGCCCCACAGAAACTGTACTACCCCATAATTAGCCTATGATAATAAAGAACAGCCTACCCCAGTAGTAGTAAGAACAGCACTAAGGAAAATGAAGTTAGTGAAAGCAGCAAGTTCAGATGAGGTCATGGCATATATGATCAAGGTGTTAGAAAAAATGTCTCAAGAGGTTAATCACAGCAATATGGAAGAAAGGTGTATCCCAAATAACTGGAGAATAAGCATTCTACTGCCAGTGTACAAGAACAAAGGGGACATTCACAACTCTGGGCAGTACAGTGGTATCAAACTCCTGTCACACTGCAGGAAAGCTTTGGAGTGGGTGATTGATAAATGAATCTACAGAGTAGCAGAAAGGAGGATGGGAATCAGATCAGAATGCAGCACAACTGACCAGATGTTTGCAGTAAGAAAGACAGCTGAGAAGAACCTAGAGGTGAAGAAAGAGACTAACTGGACATTCTTAGACTTGGAGAAAACATACGTCAAATTCCCATGAAAACTGATTTGGGCAGTCTTGCAATGGTTTGAAGTCTCAGAAACATTGGTAGAATTAGTGCAAGACATGTACAAGGACCCAATGACACAAGTATGAACAGTGTTAAAACTCACAGTGGGGTTCCGAGTGGCAGCTGGTGTACATCAGTGTTCAACACTGACTCCAGTGATGTTCTACATTGGCAAACAGGTCGGACAGGACAGACCAATAAAGCTGCAATATGCAGATAATGTCATTACAGGCAGTCTGAACAAGAACTTCAGCAAATTACAGGGGAATGGAATGTAAAAACTGAAGGCAATTTGGGTTGCAACTGAGCACAGATAAGATCGTTGTATTGGCTGTAAACGGGGAAATCAGAAGAGGATGAAAATTAAGAAACAAGGGAAATAATAGAGTGGTTTAATAGCATCAAGTATCCTGGAGATGTAGCTGAGAACGGAAGTCTGAATAAGGAGGTGAAGGCTAGAATCAGAGGCACTGCAGCAAACTGGCACACAGTGTCAGGAGTATTATGTGACAGAAGAATGTCAAAGAAGCTGAAAAGTAAAATGTACAAAACAGTGGTGCTTTTACAGCTGTATGGTACAGAAATCTGGGCAGTAAAGGCAGAGAAGTTGAGGAAGCTAGAGGTGATAGAGATGAAGTGTCTGAGGTGGGTGGTAGGATGCACTCTTGTGGGACTGACAAAAAAAAATTAGGACATCAGAGCTGAAGCCCAAGTAGTTCCAATTGCAGAGAATATGTCAAAGAGAACAGATTACAGTGGTTCAGGCACATGTGCAGGAAATCAGAAGATAATCTAGTAAATAAGATTTGGGACAGACAGGAAGAAGGTAAGAAGAAATTAGGGCATCCAGCAAAGATATGGATTGTGTATATCACTTGCAAGAGCAAGCCAGACATGATGCCAGAACCAGGAGTAAGTAGATTTCTGTGAGAAAGACCAGCAGGGAATGCCAAGGAATACAAGCATTTTATCCTATACAAGCATCTCCCATGTAGGCCATGCCAACTACTGCAGGTTTATTTTCAGCATCAAAGTAGGTGGAAGAAGCTTGGCTAGGGTGAGTCTGCTCTTGTTACACACTCCGTTTGAGGGCACACAGTAGGTATCCCCCCTTCAGAAAGGGTACCAGTATCAAGGTCAATACCTTCTGCACTGAGGCCTTGACATAGTGTGAAATGGCAGTTGCCCAGAAAAATATGGCATGTGTTTTGGGGAGAATTTTTATGTAGAAATGGTGCAGCAGACTTTTGAACAACTTGAGGGCAGGAAGGTTTCAAAAGACCGGGCTTGGCACTGAGGTCTTTTCAGAGTCAGGAGACTAGGATCTGGCATCAATGACCTCTCATATTAAGTACAAGAGTTTGTCTCAACTTTAGTGGAATGTGGTTTTATTGACACCTCTACAGATGAAGGAGGAACAGTAATTATGCTGCTCACCTAGAGAATGTACAAGAGTTGCTGTTACTGGGCACAATCCAAAACCCATATTATTTATTTATTTATTTCTAGTCTGGTTACCGGGGAAGTCTACTGGATCCAATGACCCATTTTCAGTGGAGGCCCGGGGAGAAAAGCTCCAAGACACATTATACAATTTAGATACAAAGATACAAAAGTGTAAGACATACATTGTATAGTACAGTTACAAATAAGTACATCCAATGTCACGCATAGTCAACAAAATTCATTGTGTGTGGTCTTCTGGGTTATACAGTATCATTTGAGCAAACACTCATGTATTAGGTGTGGAAACATTTTAAATACATACATTTAAGTAAATGTGGATACACTTTACATGCACACTTTTAAAGTAAGAAGCTATTTATAAAGCTGAGTCATGTGATAAGTAGCTATAAGAGATGCAGAGAGCTTGGACACACTCATAGGAAAATAGCTACGGGAGATTATAGAGAGCTTAGGAACCTGAGAGAGAACCCCCTGGGGACATGTACTTTGAATGATTAGGTGGGGTGAAGGCAGGTACATTTCCAGTTAGTGGACAGGTGTTTGAAAAGCTGGGTTTTGAAGTTTTCTGAGTTTGGTATGGTTCTTAGAGTGGAAGGAAGAGAATTCCATTTTTTGCCTAGTGAGACAGAGAGAAGAAGTTGGCCAGCTGGACATTTGGGTTTGTGGATAGCAATTAAGTTTTGATGTTCAGATCTGAGAGTTCTATTGTGGGTGTAAGGGGGAAGGATATTTGTTACAGCTGGACATTTTGTTGGGTGAAATACAAGTCTGTGTGCAGTGGTGAGTTGGAGGTAGTCTTAAGTAGACGCTAACTAGAAGCACTGACTAAAGAGGGTTTGAGGCACTGGGATGCTGGATAGGGGGCAGGCCAAAGGAACTGTGCATTTATGCAAATACTACAAACTGGTATAAAGGATATGTACCTACTAGCAGAAAGCAGGATGACGCAGTGGTTAAGTGATTCAAGACAAATAACTAACACCAAGGAAAGACTTCTTTTTTTTTTTTTTTTAATAAAACAAAACATCACTATAAAGGAACTGTGCTTGTTTGTCCATATTCAGTATGCAGCAACACAGAACTGAGGGGCGGGGAGCAGAGCAGCAGTTTCTGCATATCAAAATATTTGTTTTAGCTTATATTTACACTTTAACAATGTTTGTGATCAAGTTTAAAAAGCTTTGGTTTGCATTCCAGTGGCAGTAGAGGATAACAGACTCATTTCTGTGCTTGAGATTACTTAAAGAACCCAAGAGAGTGCAGTCTTCAGACTGATCAGCAGGCCATTTGAATGTTTTTCAATTTTCTTAGTTTGTATAAAGTCATCGTGTTTGTGTGATGCTTAGCATTGCACTGCAACAGTTAATGTACAGACGTAGGGAGTTTAAATCTTAATTTTCTCTACCAGAAACAACCTCTGAAATTTCTTGAGTACTTAGCTGCATTACATGTCCCTGGTTTGCATGCAAAGGAGTACAGCTCTACCAGTTCAGACTTAGGTTATTACCCATATAGTACCTACGCAAATTAGATGTAAACCCTTCAGACATCATTCTTCTTGCAGCCCAGAAAAACATCTGGTACTATGGATTTGCACCACTTTTCTACTACCTCTGCAACTAGCTTGGTGAGAATGGTTACGCGGAGACAATGCAGCAATTTTCTGATAGGTAAGTACTAGGCTAGCTGCCACTGCAGGCCATTTTAGGCCTAGCCAATTTCTCTGTTTGTGCTCAAAATAACATATCCCATTTGGCTATAGATTGACTTTACCCATCCTTTGGTCGATAATTATAGGTTACCCCTAATGAGAATAACTGGGATCATACCATAGCTAATTTGAGGGGATCCAAGCATGGGATAAAGCATTTAGGATTAGTCATGTTTACTGACAACCAGCTAATCTTTAAACAATCTGATACAGTGTGTGAGAGATAGTTATCCAAAGTCACTGGAGGCAAGGCTCTAATATAGATACTACACATATCAAACAGGCTCTCAGCAACACACATTACTGCACTTTACCTACGACACAGAGAGACACACACACACACACACACACACACACACACACACTAACTACAGACAAAACACACAGACCCACATATATGGAAGCTCTTAAAAGTAATCTACCAAAACCTCAAAGGCCTCCCAGACTAACTACTGCCCACCAAGAAACATGCACCTATACAAGTCCTGGTATCTCAACTCAAAAGTTTATAAGGCAAACCTCCACACAACCCAGCATCCTAGCCATTGGAGACAGCATTGTGAGACACACTGATGCAACACTTCCCAAGCTGAGCAGAGACAGGGTCACCATCAGTTGCATAGTGGGGGCCGGATTTGTCTTATAACACACAGACTCAAGTCCTTGCACCACAAGTACATATATGACATAGTCATAGCACATGTGGGAGTAAAGTGACCTGACACATACCTCCATGGACCATATGAAGAGAAGCATAATAAGGCTGTCAGAACGTGCGTCCAAGGTAGTATGAACCTAGCCCTGAGCAACATTTTATCTTCACACAGGAAGATGCCACAACATGAACAGAAGATGACCGACTTCAGCCATTGGCTTAGCTTCTAGTGTCATTGCTACAATATACTGCTGCCTGGGAGGACATGGCAGACAGTCCAAACTGCTTTGTTAGGGATGGCCTGTACCTCTTCCCCCATGGCTTTCATATATTGGGAAAAACCTTACCATCCCCAAGACCTTTTTTAGCCAAAGTTGGTCTTCAAAAGCTTCCATCCTAACAAAACAAAATTTGGATAACATGAAGGAATTGCTGCACACTACTAGGAGCCTTAACAAATAACTACATTCCCGACAGACCCTCCCCTAACCCTAGAATGCATCGATACATGCATTATCACAGAGACCTGGTTCAAAAATATTGAAAGCATTCCATCACTGGAAGGTTTCAATGCATACCATGCATACAGACCCACTACACTAGATGAATGCACAAAAGGAAGCAGGGTTCCTATATTTCTAAAACAAAATTTCACCACCAGAATTGTGAGGCAGGATAAAGAATAGTCGTGTAAAATCTTACCATAACCATAGATGTCCTTCTCTTCTATGTTGCAGTATTCTTTTCATATGGGTTGTCTTCCGCCCTACGACCCGACAGCCAACCTGTATAACAATAGGTTTTGAGCACTGCCAGTACGTGGGACGTCGCACATATGCTCTGACCATGTCTGCCAAAAAAGGATCTCCGCATGTACTATCTTCAAAACAAGGATGCCCCATTAGGAACAACAGTCCTTAGGAAAACAATATGTCATTCAGGGAAGTGACACTGCAGTGGGGAGGCAGGAGGGACAGAATACTGCAGCCCAGAAGAGAAGGACATCTATGGTTATGGTAAGATTTTACACAACTATTCTATGTCCTTGTATTCAATGTTGCAGTATTCTTTACATATAGGAGAGTGCCATAGCTTAGCTGGAACCTTGGAAGGTGGAAGGAGTAGAGGAAGAATGCACAGAAGGAGTTTTCCACAAAACCATGGAGAATAGCACTAGCAAATCTAGGTCTGGACCTAGAGATAGTGTCCAACTTGTAATGTTTGTTAAAGGTGTGTACAGAATACCAAGTAGCAGCCTCTAAAATGGAATCAATGTCCAGACCCTGAAAGAAAGCCCCCTGAAGAAGCAACAGATCTAGTGGAATGAGCTGTAACAGAAGTAGGCAGAGACTTGCCATAAAACTCATAAAAAAACACATTAGTCTTAGAAATCCAACATGAAATAGTTTGTTTAGAAACATGCTAACCCAGATCCCTGGGATGAAAGGACACAAAAAGCTGATCTGACTTCCTGATACCTTTAGTATTGGTTTAGTACAAGTTGCCTATGTACATTGAGAGTATGCAAATTTTTTTTCACTAGAGAACACATTAATTAAGAGACAGCTCATTTGCCAATTTAGGCATGAAGGAAGGGTTGGTTCACAAGGAAACTCTGTCCTTGTGGAAAACTAAGAAAGACAGGGATGCCATCAGAGTCTGAATCAGAGACCCTCCTAGCAGAAGTCAAAGCAACCAGAAGCACAGTTTTCCAAGTGCAAAACTTTAGAGAAGCAGAAACTGCAGGCTCAAAACTGAGCCAGAGTTAGCTTCTCATAATTAAGGTCCCAAGGAGGTGGAACTGGTTTCCTTCGAGGCTTAATATTTTTTAATGACACCTATAAGGAAAATTTTAACCTCCAATCTGGAAGCTAAAGGAGGTGATAATGGCAGAAAGAGCAGTGGACTTTCACTGAGGAACATAAGCCACCTTCAAGCAGTTCACACAGGTAAGACAGTACTACAGGAATGTCCACAGTAAGTGGATCTAGACGTCTATGAAGGTACCAGATAAACAATCTTCTCCATTTTTGGCCTCCTGCAAAACCCCAAGCATGTCCTGAGAGTAAAGGTGTCTGAAAGGGATCAGAAGTTGATCATCCACGAGGTCAGTTGTAATGTTGACAGATGTGGGTAAAGCAGGGATCCCTTGTCCTGTGCGAGTAGATCCAACCGGTAAGGCAACTTGTGGTGATGGCCCTTATCTGGCTGCAGAAGAGGGAACCAATGTTGTCTTCACCAAAATGGAGTCACCAACAACATTTTCAGTCTGTCCTGCTGAAATTTCAGCAAGACTTTCTGAATGAGAGGGAAGGGGGGATATAAAGAAACATCCCCTTCCAGGAAAAAGAAAAGGCATCCAACTTCCAAGCCAGAGGATGTGGGACCCGGACACAAAAAGAGGAAGGTGTCTGTTTTGAGGGAAGGCAAAGAGGTCCAGTTGTGGAGTACCCCATCAGTGAATCAGATCTAAGAACACACCCCTGTGAAGCATCCATTTGTGGGTGTGTGTCATGTACTTGGTTAATGCATCCGCCACAAAATTCTGAGCAGAAGGTAGGTAAACTGTATGAAGAGTAACCATGTACTGAATTGCCAGTTCCCATGGCTTGACAGCTAACCTGCACAGAAGGTAAGATTTTTGTGCCCCTCTGCTTGTTTATGTAGCAGAGGACAGTGGTGTTGTCTGTAAAAAAGCTTTACAGGACCTGGTAAGAAGAGAGGATGAAAAGTCTGCAAAGCAAAAAGCAGAGCAGTCATTTCTCCGATACTGATGTGCTCCACCTTCTGAGCCTAACACCAGAGATCTTGAACCTTTCTGGAAGCAAAGGTTGCCCCAGCCTGTGTCTGAGGCATCTGTGAAAAGCTGTTGAGAAGGCTATGGTAGAAGGAAGGGAAGGCCTGGATTCAGAGAAAGCTGTTGAATCCACCAGACAAGCTCTTTTTTCAACAGGAAATCAGAAGAAGGTTGTCTTTAGAAACCAATGAAATGTTCTCACATGAAGTTTTGCAAAGGGCAGCATGAGAATCGCGGAGGCCATGAATCCGGGAAGTCTTAGGAATTCCCTGACTGAGATGGAAGGAAGAGTCAGAAGGGTCTCCACGAAGGTAGTGAAAGAGAGAAAGTACAGTTGTGTACACTTACCATAAATGTAGATGTTCAAGTGTATTCACTGTTGCAGTCATCACATTTGGGTTATCTGCTTGCAGTAGCCCTCAGTTGGCCTGATTAACAAAGTCTTGGGTCTTGCATCGGTTGCTGTCCCATCTTCCATGACGTCAGGTAGTGGTATAAAGCATGCAGCCGATGCCATTACATCTGTTTTCTTGCCCCAGATGTCAGGTGCCCCCATAATGGGAAGCAATTACATATACATATTATAAATATAAATAAATATATATATATATATATATATATATATATATATATATATATATACATATACATATATATACATACACACACACATATATATATATATATATATATATATATATATATATATATATATAATAAAAGGTTACACCTCCAACAAAAAAGTAAATGCACCAAAAAGTTTTAAACATGGTAAACAAGAATAGAGGTATAGCCAATAGAAGTCAGGGGGTTGGAGGGAGGATAACTAGGACTGCAACAGTGAGTACACGAGCATCTACATTTATGGTAAGTGTACACACCTGTACTATGTTCTTCGTGTTTCACTGTTGCAGTCATCACATTTGGGTAGATTCCCAAAGCTAAGGATAGAAGGAGGAAATTAGATAGCATTAGCAAGACTGCAGTGACAAAGCCAGCCCTGGATTTAGAGAAAATTGGCAAATGGTAATGTTTAGTGAATGTATGTAAAGAACTCCAGGTAGCAGCTTCTAGGATGTCCCAGGTAGGGACACCTCTGAGAAAGGCTGTAGATGTAGATGCAGCTCTGGCAGAATGTGGTCTAACCCCCTGCGGGGTAGGCTTTCCATGTTGCTTACAGCAGAAATTAATGCAATGGCGTATCCACTTAGAAATGGTTTGCTTTGAAATGGCCTTCCCCTCTACCCCTGCAGCAAATGCAACCAGAAGTTGTTCAGATTTCCTGAGAGGTTTAGTCCTGCCCAAATCAAATCTAAGTTGTCTGTGCAAATCTAAGGAGTGCAGTATTCATTCCCCTTTGTTCTGTGGGATTAGAAAAGAAGGTTGGCAAATGAATGGACTGATTAAGGGCCACATTGGATACCACCTTGGACATGAAGGAGGGATTTGGTCCTGAGGGACACCCTATCCCCATGAAAAATGATGAAAGGTTCCACTGCCATGAGGTCCTATAATTCTGATACCCTTCTAGCTGAAGTGATGGCTAAAAGGAAAGCTGTTTTCCAAGAAAGGAATTTCAACTCTCCACTTGCAGCTGGCTCAAAAGGAGATACAGTGAGTTTTTCCAATACAAAGTTAAGGTCCCAGGCTGGAGTAGGAGCTCTCCTGGGTGGTCTTAAGTGTTTGGCCCCTCTGAGAAACTGCTTCAGCAGTGGATGAGAGAAGAGGGGTGGTTCTGTGTTGCAATGATCTGAAATGGCTGTGGCATGAATTTTGGTGGAGGAAAAGGAAAGGCCCTTGTGCAGCATCTCAGTTAAGTACCGAAGAATCTGAGGTAAATTGGGTGCTGCTGTGTCCATCCCCCGAGTATGGTTCTACGAACAGAATCTTTTCCATTTTTCAGCATAGGATTTTCTAGTACTAGGCCTCCTTGCCTCCAGAATGACATCCAACACTTGCTTACTGAGGGATGGTAACAGAGAGATCAGGTAATTAGCCAGGCTGCCAGGTTCAGGGTTTGAAGCTGTGGGTGCAGAATCTGGCCCTCCTGCTATGACAGCAGGATAGGGGTCTGAGGCAGGTGCCATGGTGCTAGCAGTGACACACTGCGCAAAAGGGGGCACCAGTGTTGGCGTGGCCAGTCTAGTGCAATCAGTATTGCCCTGGGTTTGCCCTGTTTGATCTTTAGTAGTACCTTGGAGAGGAGAGGCAGAGGGGGAAAGGCATAAACTGATAGGTTTTCCAGGTGAAGGGCAGGGCATCCACTTTCCAAGCTTGTTTGTGGGGAGTCCTTGTGCAGACTTTTTTCAATTGGTAGTTCCGGGGGGAGGCAAACAGGTCTATATCTGGGCTCCCCCATTTGTTTCTCAACATGCTGAATATCTTTGGTTCCAGTTTCCACTCATGTGGGTCCATAAGATTTCTGCTTAGATCGTCTGCCAGTGTGTTTAGCTTTCCTGGCAGAAATTGAGCCTATAGGTGCACTTGGCAGCGCAAGACTGTGCTCCACAGAGTCGTGGCTAGTCTGCAAAGAGGATATGAGTGGGTTCTCCCCTGCTTGTTTATGTACCACATAACAGTGGTGTTGTCCGTCTTTGCCATTAATTGTCCTGGAAGGATGTGGTCCTTGAAGGCTGTCAGAGCATTCTGTACAGCTAACATTTCTTTCTGATTGATGTGCAGGTGCATTTGACTTGGGTTCCATTTGCCCTGAATGCACTTCCCTGTCAAGTGAGCCCCCATGCATAGTCTGATGTGTCTGTTGTTGGGGTTAGGGTGGCAGGGGATAGAGTGAATGGCAGTCCCTTGTTTTGGTGACAGGCGCCTGCCCACCAAAGGAACTCTATCTGTATACAAGCAATGACAGGAAACATTGCTTCTAGATCCTGAGAATGTTGACACCATAGGCTTTTTAGATACCAGTGTAGTTTCCACATATGCAGTCTTGCATATGGAATTAGTAGAATGCAGGAGGCCATCAACCCCAGGGCTTGCAGTATTTTCCTTGCAGATAGCTGGGTCTTTGTGGCCAGTAGTTTGAAGTAGGCTGTCAAATGAACTTGTTTTTCTGGCTTGAGAAAAGCCATCTGGGAAGTTGTGTTCAAGCTTGCTCCCAGGAATACAATTGGTTGGCAGGGTACAAGATGCGATTGCTTTTTGTTTATAGTGTACCCCAGGGAAGTTAACAATTTCTGTACAAACTCCAGAAAACGGACGCAGGAGACTCGACTGCAAAAATAACTCAGTTTTAATGTAAGGATGCCAATCCACACAGCACAAACACAAAACACGAATAAAATGTAGTAGATCCAAAAAGCATGAACGCCTTCCTAATACATGCGTTTTCGTCCAAATGGACTTCATCAGATTACATTTTAAACTAAACCATACATCTTATATAACAATTTAAAAAGTAGTAACCAATCAATTAACAATGTGCTTTTAAAATCATCAAATAAAGCCTCAAATCTAATTAATAATTCATTATGTTGCCCTCATTTTATTAATACACTTTCCAAATCAATATGGAGGAAAAGCTTCATAAAAATCATCATTAATGATGATTTTTATGAACTGTTCCTCCATATTAAATTAGTATGTATTATATATAAATAGAAAAATAAATAAGTTAAATTAAGTTAGATTTGAGGCTTTATTTGATGATTTTAAAAGCACATTGTTAATTGATTGGTTACTACTTTTTAAATTGTTATATAAGATGTATGGTTTAGTTTAAAATGTAATCTGATGAAGTCCATTTGGACGAAAACGCATGTATTAGGAAGGCGTTCATGCTTTTTGGATCTACTACATTTTATTCGTGTTTTGTGTTTGTGCTGTGTGGATTGGCATCCTTACATTAAAACGGAGTTATTTTTGCAGTCGAGTCTCCTGCGTCCGTTTTCTGGAGTTTGGTGAATTTTGTTCGCTACATTTTCTTGAATTTCTGTACAAACGCCAGATGATTTAATAGTATGTCCTGGTTTTCTGCCTGAATTAGACAATCATCCAGGTATGGATATATCTGGATATTTCTTTGACTGCAAAATGCAATGACTGGAGCTAGGCACTTTGTGAATACCCTGGGTGCAGTAGATAAGCCAAAGGGCAGTGCAGAGAACCGACAGTGCATGTATCCTGCTTTGAAGCGTAGGTATCTTCTGCAGGATTCCCTTATTGGGATGTGCAGGTAAGTTTCCTTTAAATCCAGTGTTGCCAACCAGGCATCTTTGCCTAACATAGGAAGCAGTTGGTGAAGAGTTAACATCTTGAATTTTGGAATCACCAAAAATGTGTTTAGTATAGAGAGGTCCAGTATAGGATGCCAGGAGTTTTCTTTTCTGGGTACCACAAAAAGTAGAGTAGAAACCTTGTCCCCATTCCTCTTCTGGAACAGGTTGAATGGCCCTTATGCTTAAGAGAGCGAGAATTTGCTTTTGAGCCTCTGCCCACTGATTTGGGGGTAGGTCTGGCCAACCGTTTGGGGTTGGTAAGGAGTGAAAGTGGAATCTGTATCCTTGGGACACTATATTTAAAACCCATTTGTCCTGGGTAATGAGTTCCCAATTCTTTGCCTGCCGGGCAATCTTTCCCCCTAAGGGAACAGTCAGTCGTGCAGGGCTTGGAAGATTTAGTTAAGTCATTGAGACAGTTTATCACAGTGGGGAGTCTTACCACTCCCTGCTTTGGAGGTCAGAGCCCCCCCACTGCTTAGCCATGCGAGTACCTTGGGACTGAAGCCTGAGTGTTCTGCTGGTTCTGGGTTTGGACTGAGAAGGCCTGGAAGAGGCAGGAAAGGACCAATTTTTAGAGGCCAATGCCTACTAAATCTGGGAGGCTGTACTTGCAGGAAGTCTTTAACAGTTTGCATAAATTTAGCTTTTTCCTCCATCTTTAAGAATTTCTTCTGTTTTGTTGCCAACCAGGCGGTCTTGGTTTAAGGGAGCATCCAGCAATTTAGCTTTAAGATGATCTGGCAAAAATTGCTCCTTAAGCCAAGCATGCCTTCTAAGTACAGACCCAGTACAATCAGCCCTGCACGATGCCTCTAGTGAATCAGAACCACATTGCAAAATATGTTTTCCAACTTGTTCAGCAGAATGCATTAAATCCTGTAAATCTTTATTTTCAGCACAGTCAGGAATCAACATCAATTTCTGTTTAAGCAATCCAGTAATATGCTGCTGATACTTCAACATATGAAACTGGCAGTTTAAGGCCCTAATGGCCAAGGTTGCAGAAGTGTATACCTTCTTACCCCATCTATCCAGCACCCTGGAATCTTGGCAGTAGTAACCTTAATGCCCTTAGGTCTCTGTGAAATGGTCTCAGGATCCGCAGTAGGATTTTTAAAAAGGAACTTGTGAGAGTCAGGAACCCTGAAATATCTATCAGGTTTTCTGTGAGCAGGAGGTAAAGAGTCAGGGGCCAAGCTAAATTCTGAAAAGGCATCATCAACAATGTCCAGTACAGGGGGTTATAGCTAAAGGTCTGTGTTTGGGCAGGGGTAAGAAATCCCTTAGCCTCTTTTTAGAGTCAGAGTAATCCTGGCTTTCCCAGCAAAAATTCTCCCTAAGAGTATGCAAGGTTTCACCAAAAGAGAAATCCTCTGGAGGGGAAGCAGACGGAATACAGTCCTCTGCATCAGAATCCTCATAGGTAAATCAGGGTAAATCCTGGTCATCAGAGGAAACAGAAATTTCAGAATCCTGATCAGAAGAATCATAAGCAAACTCAGTCCTAGGTCTCAGAGGGGGAAGGTTGGCTTCCACTGATTAAAGTAATAAGGTCTTCAGCCATTCTTATCATTTGTTTTTTAGGCATAGAGGCCTGACCATGCGGTCGGGGCGTCGGTTTTCTAGGCATGGATCGAGTTTTAGGCCTTGAAGAAGAAGATGGCATCTGTTTAATATGCAAGTCAGTATGCCTAAATAAACCCTCAGAAGCCGGTGCCTGCACAGCGGATCCGGACCCATCCAAGGTAGAGACATCTGCAGGTTCCGCAGTTGAAGTGTCTCGCAGCATACCGGACTCCAAATGGGTCTCAGTAGAGGCCTGCGAATCTGAAGTAGCTGGTATCAGGGGCCGCGAAAGACGTGATCCTGTGATGGAGTCAAACTGGAATTTTTGAAATTTATTGTGAACCCTAGGCTCTGAAGGAGATGAATGGCCTTCACAAGTATTGAGACAAGTGACCTGAATTCTTGGCTAGGAAAAGCAGATCATCCAGATAGGGATAAACGTGAACCACCGGACTCTCAAGAAGGCAATGACAGGGGCCAAGCACATTGTGAATACCCTTGGGGCAGTGGAAAGACCAAAAGGCAAGGCAGAGAAAGTACAGCTGTGTACACTTACCATAAATGTGGATGTTCGAGTGTATTCACTGTTGCAGTCATCACATTTGGGTTATCTGCCTGCAGGTAGCCCTCAGTCAGCCCGAATACCAGAGTCTTGGGATTTCTGCGTCAGATGCGGTCGCTTCTTCCATGACGTCAGGTCGCGAGAGGTATAAAACATGCAGCCGATGCCATTACATCAGTTTTTCTTGCCCCAGATGTCAGGAGCCCCCACAATAGGAAGCAATTACATGGTGTGGAACACTCCCAGTAGAAAGTAAATACCAATGTTATAAGATATGGCCAAACAAAAAAGAATACGTAGAAGTATAGAGAAGTCAGGGGGCTGGAGGGAGGGTAACCAGGACTGCAACAGTGAATACACTCGAACATCTACATTTATGGTAAGCGTACACAACTGTACTATGTTCTTCATGTTTCACTGTTGCAGTCATCACATTTGGATTAATTCACAAAGCTAAGGATGGGTGGAGGCAGTCAAGAAGCATTAGGACTGGCAAGCAGGCCCTGTAAGACTGCTGTGGCAAATCCAGCTCTGGATTTAGAAAAAAGATAGGCAAGTGGTAATGCTTGGTGAAGGTGTGTACAGAGCTCCAGGTTGCAGCTTCCAGGATGTCACTGGTAGGGACTCCCCTGAGAAATGCTGTAGAGGTTGATGTAGCCCTAGTGGAATGTGTTCTGATCCCCTGTGGGGTAGGTTTCCCATGGTGTTTGTAGCAGAAATGGATGCAGTGTGCTATCCATTTAGAAATGGTTTGCTTTGAAATGGCCTTGACTTCTGTCCCTTTAGCAAAGCCTACTAGCAGCTGGTCAGATTTTCTGAAAGGTTTAGTCCTGTCCAGATAGAACCTAAGCTGCCTGTGCACGTCCAGGGAGTGCATGATCCTTTCCCCTTTATTCTGAGGATTAGGGAAAAAGGTTGGCAAATGAATGGATTGGTTTAAAGCCACACTAGAGACCACCTTGGGCATAAATGATGGGTTAGCCTTGAGAGAAACCCTGTCCGCATGGGAGATAATGAAGGGTGCCACAGCCATAAGGGCCTGCAATTCAGACACTCTTCTTGCTGAAGTGATGGCTAGAAGTAAAGCTGTTTTCCAGGAGAGGAATTTTAACTCTGCTGAGGTAGCAGGTTCAAAGGGTGGAAGTGTGGGTTTTTCCAATACAAAGTTAAGGTCCCAGGCTGGAGTGGGAGCTCTCCTGGGGGGGTCTTACTCCTCTCAAGAACTGTTTGACCAGAGGATGAGAGAAGAGGGGTGGCTCAGTATTATAATGAGCTGGGATGGCAGAGGCATGAATCTTAATTGGAGAAGAATACGCGTTTGTGGAACATTTCTATTAAGTAATCTAGTATATGAGGTAAGCTGGGCACAGTTGTGTCCATTCCTTGAGACTGGCTCCAAGAACAGTATCTTTTCTACTTTTCTGAATAGGATTTTCTAGTACTAGGCCTCCTTGCCTCAAGGATGACATCCAGCACTTGTTTACTGAGGGCTGCTGGGGATGAGCCAGGCTGCTAGGTTCAGGGTTTGTAGCTGAGGATGCAAAACCTGGTCTTCCTGCTGGGACGGCAGGGAGGGGGTCTGAGGCAGGTGCCAAGATGGCAGTACTGTCAGACTGCGCAAAAGTGGGTACCAGTGCTGGTGTGGCCAGTCTGGTGCAATCAGGATTGTCCTTGGCTTGTCCTGTTTGATCTTTAGTAGAACCTTCGAGAGTAGGGGCAGAGAGGGAAAGGCATAGATTGAGAGGTTTTCCCCATGTAAAGGACAAGGAATCCACTTTCCATGCTTGGCTGTGGGGAGTTCTGGTGCAATATTTGATCTATTGATAGTTCTGAGGGGAAGCAAAGAGGTCTACCTCTGGTGCCCCCCACCTGTGGATCAGAAGCTTGAATGATTTGGGTTCCAGTTTCCACTAGTGTGGGTCCATTTGATTTCTGCATAAGTGGTCTGCCAGTGAATTTAGTTTGCCTGGCAGGAATTGAGCTTGCAGGTGCACTTGATTGCTCAAGGCTGTGTTCCACAGAGCCATGGCTAACCTGCAGAGTGGGTAGGAATGGGTTCCCCCCGTTTGTTTATGTACCACATAACTGTGGTGTTGTCTGTCTTTATCAATAGTTGCCCTGGAAGAATAAGGCATTTGAAGGCTGTCGGAGCATTTTGTACAGCTAACATTTATTTTTGACTGACATGCAGGTGCATTTGCTTTGCGCTCCATTTGCCTTGAATGCACGGTCCTGCCATGTGAGCCCCCCATGCATAGTCTGATGCATCTGTTAGGGTTTGGGCAGCAGGGGGTTGAGTGAAAGTGAGTCCTTTGTTGTGGTAGCATGCCTCTGCCCACAAAAGGAACTCTGCCCTTAGGCAAGGAATGATAGGAATCATTGTTTCCAGGTCCTGAGAATGTTGACACCAGAGACTTTTTCTTCTTCATCTTCTTTCGGATGCTCCCGTTAGGGGTCGCCACAGCAGATCAACTGTTTCCATTTCCTCCTGTCCTCTGCATCTTGCTCTGTCACACCAACCACCTGCATATCCTCTCTCACCACATCCATAAACCTTATCTTAGGCCTTCCTCTTTCCCTGTTACCTGGCAGCTTCATCCTTAGCATCTTTCTCTCAATATACTCTGCATCCCTCCTCAGCAAATGTCCAAACCAACGTTATCTTGCCTCTCTGGCTTTGTCTCCAAACCTTCCAACCTGGGCTGACCCTCTAATATACTTATTCCTAATCCTGTCCATC
Source organism: Protopterus annectens (assembly GCF_019279795.1). Classification (NCBI taxonomy): domain Eukaryota; kingdom Metazoa; phylum Chordata; order Ceratodontiformes; family Protopteridae; genus Protopterus; species Protopterus annectens. Next base: position 818,501,011 of record NC_056739.1, read on the forward strand.
CTCGTCACACCCAGTGCAAATCTTAACATCTTCAACTCTGCCACGTCAAGTTCTGACTCCTGCCTTTTTGTCAATGCCACTGTCTCCAACCCGTATAACATAGCTGGTCTCACTACCCTCTTGTAGACCTTCCCTTTCACTCTTACTGGTACTCGTCTGTCACAAATTACTCCTGACACTCTTCTCCACCCACTCCATCCTGCCTGTACTCTCTTTTTCACCTCTCTTCCACGCTCTCCATTACTCTGAACTGTTGATCCCAAGTACTTAAACTCACTCACCTTCGCCACCTCTACTCCCTGCATCCTCACCATTCCTCTATCCTTCCTCTCAATCACACATATATTCTGTTTTAGTCCTGCTGACCTTCATTCCCCTTCTCTCTAGAGCATATCTCCACCTCTCCAGGGTCTCCTCCACCTGTTCCCTACTCTCACTACAGATCACAATGTCATCTGCAAACATCATAGTCCATGGGTCTCCTGTCTGATCTGATCTGTCAACCTGTTCATCACCATTTAAGTACCATTAAAGTTTCCTCATATGCAGTCTTGCATATGGAATTAGTAGAATGAAAGAGGCCGTGAACCCTTGGGCTTGCAGTATTTTTCTTGCAGATAGCTGGGTTTTGGTGGCCAGTACACTGAAGTAGTTTGTCAAATAAATTTGTTTTTCTGGAGTGAGGAATGCCATCTGGGAAATTGTGTTCAAGCTTGCTTCCAGGAATACAATCTGTTGGCTGGGTACCAGATGCGATTTCTTTTTCATTGATTGTGTACCCCAGTGAAGTTAGAAGTCTCTTTACAAATGTCAGGTGCTGGAGTAGCAATTCCTGACTGTCTGCCTGAATCAGGCAATCGTCCAAGTATGGGTAAATTAGAATTTTTCTCTGCTTGCAATATGCAATGGCTGGAGCTAGGAATTTTGTGACTACTCTGGGTGCAGTAGATAAGCCAAAGGGAAGTGCAGAGAACTGATGGTGCATAGAGCCTGCCCTGAAATTCAGATATTTCCTGCAAGATTCCCTTATGGGGATGTGCAGATAAGCTTCTTTTAAGTCCAGGGTGGCTAGCCAGGAGTCCTTGGATTGCATAGGAAGCAGCTGTTGGAGAGTAAGCATTTTGAACCTTGGAATCACCAGGAAGGTGTTGAGAATAGACAGATCCAGGATAGGTAGGGCACCAAGAGTTTTCTTTTCTGGGTACCAGAAACAGTCTGGAGTAAAAACCTTGTCCCCTTTGCTCTGCTGGGTCAGGCTGAATAGACTTGATACTGAGAAGGGAATGTACTTGCTCTTGGGCCTCTGCCCACTGGTTTGGGGGGAGGTCTGGCCATCCGCTTGGGGTTGGCAGTGGGTCTGGCCATCCGCTTGGGGTTGGCAGTGAGTGGAAGTAGAATCTGTTTCCCTGGGATACAATATTCAAGACCCATCTGTCCTGGGTGATGTGCTCCCAGTTTTCTGCATGCAGGGCGAGTTTTCCTCCTAAGGGTGCAAGTACTTTGGCAAGGCTTGGAAGAGTTAAGGATAAGTCATTGTGAGATTTTACCAAAGGAAGGTGGCTTACTACTACTTGTTTTAGAGATGGGAGAACTCCACTGCTTGGATCTGTGCATACCCTGAGACTGTAGTCTTGGTGGTCTGCTGCCCCTGGGCTTGGATTGAGAAGGTCTGGGAGGGACTGGAAAGGACCAGTTTTTAGAAGGCCAATGCCTACAGAATCTAGGTGGCTGTTACCTGTAGGATTTCTTTAACAGTTTGCATAGATTTAGCTTTTCCTCCATCTTTTTGAGGACTTCTTCTGCTTTATTGCCAAACAGGCGTTCTTGGTTTAATAGTGCATCTAGAAATTTTGCTTTGACATGGTCTGGCAAGATTTGTTCCTTAAGCCAAGCATGCCTTCTAAGAAGAGACCCAGTGATAGCAGCCCTGCAAGACGCTTCTAAGGCATCAAAACCACATTGCAAAGTATGTTTCCAACTTGGTTAGCAGAATGCATTAACTATTGTACATCTATGTTCTGTTCTGCACCGTCAGGAGTCAACATCATTTTCTGTTTAATTAGCTCCATAATATGCTGCTGATACTTTAACGTGAAACTGGCAATTTAAAGCCCTGATGGCAGGAGTAGCAGAGGTGTATACCTTCTTACCCCATCTGTCTAAAGCCCTAGAGTCCCTGTCCGAAGGGGTAGAGTTTTTGGTTATAGTAGCCTTAATGCCTTTAGGTTCCTGGGAAATGGTCTCTGGATCCGCAGTAGGATTCTTAAAGAGGAATCTGTGGGAGTCAAGTACTCTAATACTGGTCAGGCTTCCTGGGAGCTGGAGGCAAAGTATCAGGGATAAGGCTGGATTCTAAGAAGACATCATCTACAATTTCCAGAAGAGGAGGGATAGCTAGAGGTCAGAGTTTCTTTTTGGACTGTGGGTAGTCCTGGCACTCCCAGCGGAAATGCTCTCCAAGGGTATGCAGGGTTTCACCAAAAGAAAAATCTTCTGGTGGGGAAGCAGAGGGAATGGAATTCTCTGCATCATAATCCTCATAATTAGATAAGGGTATGTCCTGGTAATCAGAAGGATCATAGTCAACAAACTCATGATCTGAAGAATCAGAAGGAAAATCAGTTCTTGGTCTGTTTGAGGGGGAAGGCTGTCTTTCCCCAATTAAAGTTATAAGATCTTCAGCCATTCTAAGCATTTGTTTCTGAGGCATGTGGGCCTGAGAATGCGCTTTGGTCGTCGGTTTCCTAGATGTAGTGCGAACTCTGGGCTTGAGAAATTCGGTATTTTTGGTTTGAAACGAAGTAGTCAGTTTAATATGAAAATCGGAATGCCTGAATACATCCTCAGAAGCCGGTGCCTGCACATCGGCTCTGGATCCATCCAAGGTGGAGACATCCTCAGGTTCCATAGTCGAAGAAGCATCTCACGGCATACGGGACTCCAAATGGGTCTCAGTAGAGGCCTTCGAATCTGCAGAAGTGGGTATCGGGCTGTAAAAGCACCTCACTGAGTACCGGCAGACTGGTGACTAGCTTAACAGAAGCCTCGTCGGCGGTTTTGGACCTATACGGTCCGTCTCTGTCTTTATTCTTACAATTTTTTGGAAGATCGGTAGTCGGATGGCTTATCGAAGCCATTTCGGAATACAGAGAACAAGAGCGACAGAATTTAGCGACAAAAATAGCCCGATGACGAATAGTTCGGGCGTTGAACAAGGCACAAAATCGACAGCGAGGAACATCGTGGTCTGGGCCTAAACAAGTGACGCAGTAAGAATGAAAATCTCTGAGGTATTTGCTTTCCACAGGCAAGACAATTATTAACTTTTTCTGACATCGGTTAGAGCAAGAAAAAAGGATCCCCAACGGGGTACTTATCTTTTAGAAGACTTCAGGTCTGAAACTCGAAAAATGAAAATTTCAGGAGGCGACCAACCGACACTTGCAAACTTCTTCTGCTTCGGACACTGCACGGCAAGAAAAGCTGATGTAATGGCATCGGCTGCATGTTTTATACCCGACATCTTGGAAGAAGTGACAGCATCTGACGCAGAAATCCCAAGACTCTGGTATTCAGACAGACTGAGGACTACCTGCAGGCAGATAACCCAAATGTGATGACTGCAGCGGTGAAACACTAAGAAAATCTGAAACTTCAAAGAACCCACTGAGAAACGTAAAAAAATTCCTGTATTCAGATGGATGGGGATATGCAGACAAGCATCTTTGAGATCCAAGAAAGCCATGAAAGACTGAGGAGAAATCAGGATCAGGGAAAAGAGAGTGTCTGTAGGGACAGCATTCAGAAAGAAGACACTTCCAAAGTGTTTACGTGGAAAAGGTTTAGAATTGGTCTCCAACGGCCATCCTATCTTGGAACCAAAAACATTCTTGAGTAAAAACCCTTGACTCTCTGATCCAGAGGTATACTTTGAATAGTGCCTTAAGACACTAGCTAAGATAGGAGCTGCTGAAACAGTTGCAACTGACTGGAAGGGGGCTGTGGAATTCCCATGAAAGAAGGTTGATTCTTCCAAGTCATAACGGAACCTTTTTGGATGATGGATAGAACCCAGACATCCTGAGTGAACCTTGCCCAGGCTGGAAAAGAAAGAGAAATGAGCGAATTGGAAGGGTGAGCTGGTTGTCGCAGAGAGCTGGGCCTGGGCTGAAAGGACTGCTGAGTAGAGGGAACTGAAGTTGTTGTTTTCGATTGGGGTGTCTCCAAGTATACATCTTAGACGGAGGAACAGATGAAGAATCAGAGAAAGAGTGAGCAAGTCTCCTAACAAAGGAGGCTTTGACGAGGAAGTTTCTATGAAATTTTGAAACTGGTGAAACAAGCAGGTGCTTCAGGTCTTGAAGCTCCTTCCCCTTTTGTTGCAGAGTCTTAAACAAGTCTGCAGATGCCAAACTAAAAAGAGGGCAAACTTGTCCAAAGGAGCATCAAGTAGTTTTGTCTTAATATCATCAAGCAATGACTGAAGTCTCAGCTATGAATGCATCGTAAGCACAGAGGCAGAAGCAGCAGCTCTAGATGATGCATCAACAGCATCATAGCTGGACTTAATGGAATGTCTAGCTACTTGAGAAGATGCAGCCAAGAGAGACAAGACCTGTGTTTTAACCTCAGAATCTGGTAAAGAAGCTACAGCCTATGAAGCCTGAGAAAGCAAAGCCAAGGAATACCTGGACGTGCGTGTCTGGTAATTAATAGCTCTGACAGCTAAAGTGGAAGAGGTGTATACCTTCTTACCCAGTCTCTCAAGAATTTTGCTCTCCTTATCAGATGGTAGAAGCTTAGCTGAAGGAGATAAACGGGAAGACTCATCAAAAACTATGGAGACCACAGCTGGATCAGCAGAGGGACACAGAACTTGCAGTCATCCGGCACTTTATAAAGTCTGTCAGGCCTCTTTGGAGCAGGGGCCAGTGAATCTGGAGATTTAGAGGAGGAGGTAAACGCGTCCAGGAAAGCTGGAAGGACAAGAGGAACTGCAGAGGAAGTGGGAACCTCTATTTGTAGAAGGTCATAATACTGCTTCTGTTCATCAGAAATCTGGGAAAAATCCCATTTGAAGAACCCCCTCATTTTATTAGTACTTTCTCCAAAAGGGATTTCTTCAATAGGGGAATCCCCTCCATTAGATTCCTCCTCAGGTAATGCATATTCCAGAGGAGAATTAATTTGGGTGGAATATGCAAGAGAATCCTTATCAGAGGAAGAATCCTCAGAATCAGAGGAAATAACCTGTGACCCAGCAGCCTGTACAGGAGAGGAAGTGAAACAAGGCAGAGGGAGAGAGGAAGAAGGCTTCAAGGCCACTAAGCTCTTAAGACCCTGGGAGAAGGCATCCCAAACAAACTGAGGAGTAAAAGGGCCGTTGGGATGTTTTGTTTCTTCTTTGCACATCTTTCTGTGTGAGTGGACATGGAAAAAGAACCCAACGTAGGCCTAACATCCGGAGTAGTCAAGAAGGATCCCTACTCACAATGGCAGGAACATCGCTGGAGTCCTCCAGCACAATAAGCAGAGGTTCCCCCATGTCGCCCAAAATGTACATCTGCATAGTCTCAGACGTGCAGGGATTCCAATCCCTTGGCGACTTCCACTGAGGTACCCACAGCAGAAGTGGACCCGACCTCCCATCGTACCACTGGATCTTCACAGACCTCAAGGGGTACATCAGAGGTAGAAGGCACAGCCGAAGAGGTTTCAGGTTTTTGGTTGCTCACCTTTCTCTTCAAACTCAGCTCAGCCAAAGGACCTCTGAAACCCTCCATAACATCTTTAGCCAGACATTTAAACTGCTGATTTTCAAGATAAAGATTTAGAGCCAAAAGTCGGCTACGCAAAGTCTTAGGCACAAAGGCCTAACAAATGGAACAAGATCAGTAGTTGTGACTAGACCCTAAACAAAAAAGAAGTCGTTATCTTTATGTTGAATCTGCCTTTCACATCTACACTTGCCCTTCCTGGATGACATGAAACAAAAACAAATGGCAGTAGCAAGAAAATAAATCCTTAGTGAGGCACTTATCTAAGGATAGCAGCTACACACAAAATCCGAATGCAGACCACACGTAGGAGTCAACCTTCTGAATGGTGGCAGAAAGATTCTGGGGATGGTACGTGCGAACATCCTTTAATGGCTGACATTGTCAGAGCATATGTGCGACGTCCCATGTACTGCCAGTGGCTAAAAGCTTTTGTATATGGGCTGGACGTCCGGTTGTAGGGTGGAAGATAAAGAATATTGCAACATTGAATAAAAGGACATTAGCCAGGAACTCCTCCATGTCCAACTTACCAGTAACAAAAAACTATATCGCATCATAGGACCCCCCCCCCCGTGTCTCCCCAAACCATTCTTCCTACCAGACTAGTCTGAACAGTCTAAGCATTTAGTTAAACACCATTCTCCTAAGGAACCTCAACTACTTCATCAACTGGGAAACTTGTTCACCCCTAACATTCATGCCCAGAGATTTCTGGAATTCTTAAATACAAACTCACTGGACCAACTAGTCCATAATCCTACTAGGAGGGAGAAAAACCTAGTTGGCTCTCACCAACATAAGGCAGCCCCGTTTCCCAGTAGTTTTGCCATTCTCCTTAGTCAAACTGACCATAAGTCAGTCATATTCACCACAAGACTCAAGCTGGAAGCATCTTACAGTAGCTCAGTATTCCGAGATTACGCTAAAACTAATTTACTAAAACAAAGTGACAAGTTGGCTAAATTCAACATTCCCTTCTACCCTGATGACCCCTCTAAGAATGAAAAATCCCACACCTCCAAATTTTATGCACTTATAATTAGCTACATAGAAGCATCTACCCCCCTCGGAAATAAATACAATGCCAAATTTAAAAATAAACTGCTTTGGTGAAACCCAAATATAAACAAGAGGGAAAAGCTTACTGCAAGTAAAAATAAAAGTAACCCTTAAAATGCAAAAAATGCTCTTACCAAACTTAACATGGAATCCCAATCCCTGATCGAATCAGCTACAGCAAGATACGAGGTAAAAATATCTACTAAGGTAAAAGATGATCACAAAATCTTCAACTATGCTAGAAATCTCAGAAATAATACTCAAATTATGCCAAAGCTAATAGTAAATGATATCACATACTCCAATCTTAACATAACTAATATACTACTGACAAATTTAACTCTACCTTCACAACCTCACATGCACACACATTCCCAGATGAAATATCAAGACACCACCACCAATCTCCTAGGGACAAGTCTGCAAAGCACTATTCAAGGCCAAGACCACAGATTCTAAGGGGGCCTGATAGCATACTAGTATTCCTACTGGCAGCCTGAAACAGGACTTGTAAAGCCTCCTACAGAGGCTCTTCAATATCAGCCTTCAATCAGGGTTTGTTCCAAATGAGTGAGGACTGCAACAGTTATTCAGTCTTTGATGTCTGCGAGTGCTGAGAGGATCACTCTTGGCTATGTACTCTGAATTGCCTCCTCCTCCTGCACTTCATACAAGGATACATGTATCAGTAGCCGGTTTACTATCATATATTCAAATTCACTGCGTTCAAATTGACATATCTGCAAAACCTAATCTGCATATCTGAAAATGAGAGCACCACAATGTCGAAGCTTGTAATAGCGAACGTTCACTATTACAAGGTTCGACATTGTGGTGCAGATCGCACTAAAGTGGAGCTCGGGAAATGTACCCTTCCCTTCACTGTAGTGCAATCTCGGAGTCTGTATATGTATGTAGGGATGTGGGGGGGGGGCACAGCCCCCCACATGGGGGTGCAGGGGGGCTTGCCCCCCTCTGCAAAAAGTGTGTTTTAATGCTGAGCGGATGTGAGCATTTCAGTAAAGTCGACATGTTCGACATTCGACTTTACTGAAATGCTTACTTTGGAATTTACTGTGTTCAGTGTTCTGATTTTCGAACATGTTCGGACATCTGAACATTCGAACAGAGTGAATTCGAATATATGATAGTAAACCTCAGTAGCCTATTTAAATATGATTTTAAACTCTCTTGTTAGATCAGTTGTTAATCCTATTACTACTGCTCCACATTGCTCTCGTTTCCGCTTGCAAATCCTGGTATTTTAAGAGTCTGCATCTCTCTGTATGCATGATAAAGTACAGTTTTGTACCTACCATAAATGTAGATGTTCGAGTGCGCATACAGCTGCAGTCATCACACTTGGGTTATCTGCCGTGAGGCGGGTCCTCGGTCGGCCAAATTCCAAAGTCTAGGTCCGGCGTCGGTTGTCGTCGCCTCCTCCCTGACGTCAGTGCATCAGGGGTATAAAAGAGGGAGCCGACGCCATTTTCTTCAGTTTTTCTTGCCACAGATGTCAGGTGCCCCCAGAAAGGAAGGCAATACATGATGTTATGCAAACATGCATAAGTAGATAAGTCAAAACAGTAGTTGCAAGCAAATACACCATATAGGAATACCCCAAATAGGTTGTATGTTAAAGGTGTTTGTCATAAGCTCTGTCCTAAGAGGGGATGGAGGGAGGGTAACCTGGACTGAAGCTGTATGCGCACTCGAACATCTACATTTATGGTAGGTACAAAACTGTACTATGTTCTTCGTGCATACAGCTGCAGTCACACTTGGGTAGAATCCCAAAGCTAAGTAAGGGTGGCTGGTACTAAGCGGAGTTAGGAGGGGCTAGAATGCCCTGCAGGACTGCTGTGGCAAAGCCCGCTCTAGATTTTGAGTATAGTGGAAGGTGGTAGTGTTTGGTGAAAGTGTGCACTGAACTCCAAGTAGCTGCTTCCAGAATGTCCTTGGTAGGGACCCCCCTGAGGAACGCTGCTGAGGTAGCTGTAGCCCTGGTGGAGTGGGATCTGATGTATACAGGCACTGATTTTCCATGAAATGAAAAACAAAAGCGTATGCAGTGGGCTATCCATTTTGAAATAGTCTGTTTGGAAATCGCCTTTCCTTGAGCACCTGTAGCATAGGACACAAAGAGCTGCTCAGATTTCCTGAATGACTTTGTTCTGTCCAAGTAATAACGAAGTTGCCTGTGAATGTCCAAGGAGTGGAGTAGCCTCTCCCCTTTGTTCTGGGGATTTGGATAAAAGGTAGGGTAAATGAATAGACTGATTCAAAGCCACACTGGATACTACCTTTGGCATGAAGGTAGGGTTGGTTCGTAAGGAAACCCTGTCCTGATGGAAAATGATGAATGGTTGCACAGCCATGAGGGCCTATAGTTCCGAAACCCTGCGTGCTGAGGTAATAGCCAGAAGCAAAGCTGTTTTCCATGACAAGTATTGTAACTCTGCTGAAGAGGCCGGCTCAAAAGGAGGCAGTGCCAGCTTCTCCAATACGAAGTTGAGGTCCCAAGCTGGAGCTGGTGGTTTCCGTGGGGGTTTTATATTTTTTGCCCCTCTAAGGAACTGCCTTAATAGAGGGTGTGAGAATAAAGGAGGATCCGTATTGTATTGTGCTGTAATGGCTGAAGCGTGGATCTTGATGGAAGAGAAGGAAAGGCCACTGTTTAACATCTCAGCTAGGTACTGTAAAATCTGTGGTATATTTATTACCCAAGGATTCTGGCCCTTTGCTTGATTCCAGGAGCAAAATCGTTTCCATTTGGCGGAGTAGGTTTTTCTAGTAGAGGGTCTCCTGGCCTCCAAGATGACATCCTGTACCTCCTTGGAGAGGAGAGCCTGCTGGCAAATTAAGGTATTTTCCATGCAGCTAAATTTAGAGTTCTGAGCTGGCTGTGAAGGATCTTGTAGTTGTGCTGTGACAACAGAAGAGGGACTTGAGGTAGGATCCATGGTGGTGAGTGTGACAGGTTCTTTAGGAGAGGATACCAGTGCTGTCGTGGCCAGTCTGGCCTCTCTGCTCTGGTTTTTAATAGGACTTTGGTCAGCAGAGGTAGAGGCGGGAAGGCGTAGACTGTCAATGCTGTCCAACTGAAAGATAGTGCGTCCACTTTCCAGGCCTGTGGATGATAAGTCCTTGAGCAGAATTTTTTCAACTGGTAATTGCTGTGGGAGGCAAATAGATCTATGTCTGGTTGTCGCCATGCTCGAGTTATTTTTGAGAAGACTTGAGGATGCAACTTCCATTCGTGAGGGTCTGTCATATTTCTGCTTAAGTTGTCTGCCAGAGTGTTTTCCTTCCCTGGCAGGAATTGTGCCTGTAGTTGAACTTGCCATTCCAATGCTGTGTTCCACAGGGTCATAGCTTGCCTGCATAGGGGGTATGAATGAGTCCCTCCCTGTTTATGTACCACATGACTGTGGTGTTGTCGTCTGTTCTTATCAATAGCTGGCCTGGTTGCAGTAGGTCCTTGAAATTCATAAGAGCATTTTGCACAGCTAGCATCTCCTTTTGGTTGATGTGTAGGTGCATCTGTTTTTGGGACCATTTTCCCTGGATGCACTGGTCTGCCATGTGTGCTCCCCATGCGTAGTCTGAGGCGTCTGTTGTAATGACTTGCCTTGCTTGTGGTATACAGAAGGGGAGACCCGTGTTTCTTTGGCATGCTTGAGCCCACCACAAAAATTCCTTTTGAAGGCATGGAATGAGTGATAAAATTGTTTCCAAGCTGTGTTTGTGTTGAGACCATAAGTTTTTTAGGTACCATTGTAGTTTCCTCATATGCAGCTTTGCAAATGGTATTAGTAGAATGCAAGATGCCATGAACCCCAGAGCCTGCAGGATTTTCCTTGCAGTTAGCCTGGTTAAAGTTGCCATTTTGTTGAAGTATTGAGACAGCTGCCCTTGTTTGTCTGGCGTGAGGTAAGCCATCTGGGCCGTTGTATTTAAGCTGGCACCCAGGAAAATTATCTGTTGAGAGGGTATTAGCTTTGATTTCTTTTTGTTTACTGTGTACCCCAGGCAATTTAACAGTTTTATTACAAACGCCAGATGTTGCAATAGAATGTCCTTGCTGTCCGCTTGGATCAGGCAGTCATCCAGATATGGGTAGATTTGTATTCCTCGTTGTCTGCAGAAAGCAATTACTGATGCCAGGCATGTTGTAAACACTCTGGGCGCAGTAGATAAGCCAAAGGGCAATGCACAGAATTGATAATGGGTTGAACCTGCAAGAAATCTGAGGTATCTTCTGCAATCTTGTCTGATAGGACATGCAGGTATGCCTCCTTGAGGTCCAACGTTACCAGCCAAGACTCCTTGCCCAGCATGGGAAGAAGCTGCTGTAATGTGAGCATCTTGAATTTTGGTACCTCTAGATATGTGTTTAGAATAGATAGGTCTAAGATGGGTCTCCAGTCTTTGTCCTTTCTTGGTACCAGGAATAGTCTTGAATAAAATCCTTGACCTTGTTCTTTTGCAGGTACCTCTTGAATTGCTTTCATATCCATGAGAGCAGAAATTTGTTTTTGTGCCTCTGCCCATTGATTTTGTGGCAGGTTTGGCATGCCCCTCATCTTTGGAAGGGTGAGAAAGTGGAATCTGTAGCCTCTGTCTATAATATCCAGAATCCATTTGTCCTTTGTAACAATGTGCCAGTTTTTTGAAAATAAGGCCAGTTTTCCACCCAAAGGTGCTGCCATTATAGCTTTGTTTGGCAGGAAAAGAGGAAAGTCATTGTGTCTGCTTTCTAAATGACTGTGTTCTGTCTTCTCCACCTCTTGGGGGCTGGTGATTGCCATTGCCTGGCTCTAAGATCCTTGAGGTTGTCCTCTACCCCTTGGGCGCCTGTATCTACCCGTTTGGGGTCTGTCCGTGGCTGGAAAGGACCAATTTTTTGAAGGCCAGTTTCTGCTGAAGCGTGGAGGCTGCACCTGCAAAAAATCTTTAACTGTTTGCATAGATTTAGCTTTTTCCTCCATTTTCTTTAGTACCTCCTCAGCTTCAACACCGAACAGTACATCTTTTTGTAGTGGTGCATCTAATAATTTTGCTTTGACATGATCTGGTAAGGTTTACTCTGAGCCAAGCGTGTCTACATATGACAGACCCGTGACAGCAGCTCTGCATGAGGCCTCTACAGTATCAAAACCACACTGTAAGGTATGCTTCCCCACTTGTTCTTCTCTATGCAACAAATCCTGCAACTCTTTCAAATCAGGTTGTTCTGTTTGTGTCATTTTGCTTTTCAGCTGAGATAGCAAGAACTGCTGGTACTTTAACATATGTAATTGACAGTTTAATGCCCTCATGGTTAAAGTGGCTGAAGTATACACCTTTTTCCCCCACCTTTCCAATGCTCTGGAATCTCTCTCTGAAGGTAAAGGGTTTTTAGCAGTAGAGGCCTTAATCCCCTTGGGACCCTGAGAAATAGTTTCTGGGTCAGCAGAAGGGCTTTTATAAAGGAACTGGTGAGAATCAGGAACCCAGTAATATCTGTCGTTTAACAGGGGCAGGAGGTAGAGAGTCTGGATTAATACTGGCTTCTGCGTACACATCATCCAAAATATCTAAGACAGGAGGAATAGCCAGGGGCCTATGCTGGGGAAGCAGCAGAAATTCCCTGAGCCTTTTCTTGGAATCTGAGTAATCTTGGCCTTTCCAGTGGAAGTGTTCTCTCAATGTATGTAGGGTTTCCCCAAAAGAGTAGTCCTCAGGGGGGGAGACCGAGGGAATAGACTCCTCAGCATCAGAGTCTTCAAAAGGGGAATAGGCGTAATCCTGGTCCTCAGAAAGGTCTGAGGTAATAGATGCTTGATCTGAGGAAGGATAGTCTTCCTCCATCCTGGGTCTTTTGTCTGAGGGGGTTGAGAGCCCCTGATGAGTGAAATCAAATCCTCAGCCATTTTAAGCATCAGTTTTTTGGGCATGGGACCTTGAGAGGGGGCTTGAGGACCCTGTTTTTTAATTTTCATTGGAGCTTTAGATTTAGTGTATGATTTAATGGATAAGGTGGTAGGCCTGAAAACGCCTTCAGAAATGGCAGGCCTTGCTAAACTTTCCGTTTCTCCACCAAGAGTGGCGTCAGTATCTGCAGTGGGAATGGGGACTGAGGAACCTGCGACCTCGGGTACTGAAGTCACCGGTAATAAGGTTTCATCGGTAGTCAGGGGCTGCGTAGGCGCCTCGTTGAGAACCGGAGAACCGGTAGTCGGCCTTAGCGTTGTCTCAGTACTCGGTGCAGGCCTCGGGTGCCTGTCCTTATCCTTGCGTTTTTTGCCTAAAACTGGCGTCGGCATATCCGACGACATAATACAATTAAACGTTTTGCCAAAATAATGAAGGGCGAACTCCGCCCGGCGCTTAATAGTGCGCTTGTTAAATCTAGCACAAAAACGGCAGGCCGAGACGTTGTGGTCTGGCCCTAAACAAGGTATACAATAAGAGTGAAAATCCTTATGCGGTATTCGCTTCCCACAAGAAATGCAATTATTAACTTTGTCTGACATCGGTCTGAGGCAAGAAAAGTTTCCCCAACGGGGTACTTAGCTTTAAAGACTTCGGCTGAAATACTTTCATAAATCTCAGGAGCTGGCCAACCGGCATGTGCGAACTGCTTCTGCTTCGGGCATCGCGCAGCAAGAAAGACTGAAGAAAATGGCGTCGGCTGCCTCTTTTATACCCCTGATGCATTGACGTCAGGGAGGAGGCGACGACAACCGACGCCGGACCTAGACTTTGGAATTCGGCAGACCGAGGACCCGCCTGACGGCAGATAACCCAAGTGTGATGACTTGCAGCTGTATGCATGAAGAACATCTATAATCACTGCATGTAGTAATTTCAACATTCAGTGCTACTTTTGTCTTTTTTTTTCCACTAACTTCTACATGTTTTTCTTGCATTTATTTTTTTGAACTGTTGGTAATCTGTCATCTCATGTAATACAAATCACTGTTAATAAATTTTCCCATGTTTCTCAGCTACTTTTATATTTTAGAGTTTGCACAGTCCCCAGTGGAAGTACATTGCCTTTCGACATGCAGAAATTCGTGTACACTATCCCGCAACAAAATGCACAACTGCTTCCAGTTCTGTTTTATAGAACCTGCATTTGTCCATTGCTCCCACTTTTTCAATGGGCTTTGTAAAAAAAAAAAAAACTAAGTCTGAGTTCCCACTACCTTGGGCCACCATTATTAGGCTTTCATCTTTTGGTTTCAATTCACCTCTCCTTAACTATTCCTGCGTCACATCTTGGTAGTTCCACAAGTTCTCCACACATGCTGCAAAACCTGGAGCAAGAGATTATAGTACTCACTTATTAGCACTTTAATACACTTATGGGTACACAGAGCAAACCAGATGATGAGAATGTATTACTGAATGTACATATGTTCATTATTTTAATGTTATGAGTTACTGAGATATATACTTTTTATACAATTTTATTTTTACACTACACATGATTAATTTTATAATATTGCTATTTCAGCCCTTGGCTACATTAGAGTAAAAATGCTTCCATATTGCTTTAAAACTTTTTTTCCCTATATATAGTAAATAATAATTAAAGCCTGAAGGGGAAGAGAGGCACTGTAAAGATGATAGGTCAAGGATAGTGCAGGGTAAAAATATTAGGATACATATTGACACAGAACCATTTTTTTAGAGAGTGGGGCAGAGAGTATTTGAAGGAGATTAATAAAATGGAGTCATGACTATAACAATTAACTATTTCATAGGTAGTTACTAGGCTATTGGCCCTAGGGCCTACATAAGCCTAGCCAAAAAGGTACGTTGGCTTTCGCCACCCAAGAAAATTATTTTCCTGTACCCCTGTCGAGCAGAGCCACAGAAGTGATCCCGGGGTGAATTTCCTATTTCCCATCCAATCATCAAGATTTTTCTTAAAGAGTGCAAATGAGGAGCTCTGTTTGACATAGATATGTAGTTTATTCCAGAGTATGGGAAGTCTCTGGGACAGGAATCTATCCCTCCAGCATGTTCGGTTTATTGTGATGACAAGGTTTAGGTCCCTACAGCGTGTAGCTCGAAGGGATTGGGATTTCTTTAAGTGGAACATGTCCAACAGCTCTGGGTTTGACATAGCTTTATATGTTAGGCAGAGATCGCCTCTGAGTAGGCGATATGCGATGGAGTAAAGCTGGAGTTTTTTGAGACGGTCTGCGTAGGGCATCTGTTTGAGGCCAGTAATCCTCTTTGTGAGGTATTTCTGTGGCCTTTCCAGTTGTTGTAGATGTCTTGTGAGGTACATACCAAAAGGGGCGCTGTACTCTACAATGGGTCTAATGAGTGATAAGTAGAGGGGAACAATGACCACTTTTTTTCTGGATGAGAAACCTTTTGTGATCAGGTGTGCCATGTAGGAGGATTTCCTGACCACTGTGGCGATGTGATTATCAAAGGAGAGACTACTGTCCACCTGTGTCCCAAGGTCTCTTATCACACTTTCGGTGTTAGACTACCACCTATGTGGTAGTTCATCGGTACAGAGTTTTTTCCAAAGGGGATGACAATGCACTTTTTGGCATTGAGCTTCAGGCCATGGCTTTGACACCAGGCATCTGTCTCAGTGAGGCCCTTTTGTAAGATGTCCACATCGTTAGGAGTTTCGATTATGGCTCCCAGTTTGCAGTCATCTGCAAACTTCGTTAGCCAAAGACCGTCTGTGTTAGCCTGCACTTCAGAGAAGTAGATACCAAACAGGAGAGGACCCAGGACTGAACCCTGTGGTACTCCCACTTGTCACTGGTCTGAAGTCGGATTTGGAGTCTGCTACTTTCACAGTGTGGGTTCTGTCAGTGAGCCAGTTGGCAACTCATCTTGTGACATAGGGATTTATACCTAGTTTAGTGAGTTTATCTATAATTTCAGAGTGGGGGATGGTACTGAAAGCCTTGACGAGATCTAGATAGGTTGTGTGAACCCCCTTACCCTCAACTATGGCTTTGGTGACTGCTTCAAAGACGTCTATCAGGTTTAGGAGACATGATCTGCCTTTTACAAACCCGAACTGGGTGGGATCCAGAATTTGGAGATTACCAGTGTCTTTGTTTATGAGCTCCATGATGATATATTCCATGGCCTTGCAGACCAGGCTTGTCAGGCTAATGGGGCGGTACTTCCCAGGGTCCATCATGGCTCCCCCCTTTGTGGAGTAGGATAACCGTCATGGTGCGCCACTCAGTGGGCACAAAGCCTGAGGTGAGGCTATGATTGAACATGGTACTTAGGTGGGGTGCCAGTTCGTTCTGTAGTTCATATAGAACGCAGCCTGGGATATTGTCAGGTCCCATGGATGCTGTGTTCTTGGCTTTGGAGAGTTGTGTTTTTTACCTGTGCAGCCATGATTACAGAAACTTTGCATTCTTCCGCTACAGAAATAGGCCCTCTAGGGGGTGAGAGGGAGGTAAAGTAATAGGCCCTCTAGGGGGTGAGAGGGAGGTAAAGTTAGCACTGAACCTATCTACCAGAATGTTGGCAATATCAGTTGGTTCTGTATATTTAGTGCCATTGTGCTGTAACTCAGAGCAGATCTGAGTGTTGCCATTGAGATTCTTGACATAGCTATAGAACACTTTGTGGTCATCTTTAGAGTCAGTGGCAATTTTGTTTTCGTAATTAGCTTTGGAGGATTTTATGAGGGATCTCAGCTTCTTACTGAGGCTGACCAGGGAGCTCCTCCAGTCATGGGAGTTTACTTTCTTTTTTTGCAACAGTTTCTTTCTTCTGTTGTAGAGTTTGTTTATACCAGAGGACCACCAGATTGGCTTCCTTTTTTTGGAGGATAGCATCTTGGTTCTGTTAGGGATAGCATGATCCATGCACTCGTGTGGGTGCTTATAAAGTGCATTTATGTAGGATTCAGCAGTCGTACCTCTACTTTCTGTCTGCATGGGTGTCATGAAGTTTGCCACATCTCTGTCTTAAGAAGTGGGAAGTTGGCTTTGTAGAAGTTTTTTACGGTGGTTTCCCTAATGGGGGGTGGGGGGCAGGATGTGGATGTCTAGGGTGATTAGCTTGTGGTCAGATCTGACCAACGAGGAATTGACCTCTGGTGTGGAACACCGGTCGTCCATGTTGGTAATGACCAGGTCTAGGATATTGCTGCCCCTGGTGGGGGTGTGAATAAGGTGATCCAAACCATTGGAATTTATGAATTCCAGAAAACGTTGAGCAGGTTGGCAATTTTGATGGGGTTGTGATGAAGTCCTATACCGTGTAAAGGACAAAAGTGCTTAACATGGTACCATTTGGTATTCATTGGATATGTATGGAATGCATTACTAACCCGTTGTTTTCTGTACTAAATTCTGTCGTTTCTGTAAATTTTGGATTTCCGTGTTATTTTACACTGAGGGGCTTGTTTGGGTGTGTTATCCCTGGTTTTCACACTATGTGAGCTTCTTTTGGGTCTGACATTTTTCTGTCTTCTAATTTCTCTCTTACTCTTACACATCCTCTGTCTGGAAATTCTGGGCTTTGTGTGTTACAAGTAATTTCTTTCTTATCCTCAACAATCCACTTTATTGACTCTATGCCTCTTGCTTGGCTTTCAGTTTGTGTGTTTTTTGTGAACTACTGCCTCCTACCACACAGGGCTACCATTCTCCTGGGCCTGACCTAACCTTGTTGCAGGAATGTTTCCATGTTCTGAGGATTCTGGTTTGCTTTTTTCAGTCCTAATACCAGTGTGTACACTAGAAGTGGACACTGTCATCCAGAGACCAATGCAGTCAGTCTTTTACCTTTCTCCATGACATATAAAATGTCTACATATTAGTGCCACCTTGGCGAGATTTTGTAAAAACAAGGTCCATCAAGTGTAGGTACTCATCAGGATAACCTCAGTTCCAGCAATACTGCTGTCCTTTTACTGACTATTTCACCTCTCCATTTAAATCCCATTCCCGTCTTCTACGGGCAATATACTAGATCTCATTGTCACAAACATGGGGACAAAATGCTCCACACCGGAAGTATATCCCTCATTGGTGAGATCTGATCATAAACTAGTCTCACTGGAAATCCACATCCCGCCCCCACCCCAAACAAAAAAGACCATAGTGAAGAACTTCTCTAAAGCAAACTTCACACTACTCAAGACTGGTGTGGTATCCTTCAAGGCCCCTGAGCCAGTGGAAACCACAACCCAAGCTGTGGAAGCCCTTACAAATGCCTTCTATGAACACCTCCAGGACTGCATGGATCAGGCAATCTCAAATAAAACCAAGACTCTTTCCACAAAGGGCAACGTCCAGTCTGGTGGACCCCAGCCATTAACAAACTTTACAATAAGAGGAGAAAGCTATTACATGATAGAACAAAATCCATAAAAGGGAAGTCACCTCTGATCATTATTAGTAAAAAAATACGAGCACTCATAAAATCAACTAAGGCCAATTTTGAGAGAAAAATTGCCATGGATTCAAAGGACAATCATAAGGCCTTTTTCAGCTATGTTAGGAACCTGGGTGGAAACTCCCAGATAGGCTCAGAATTAGTCCAAAATGATACAAAAATCACTGAACCCACAGACATTGCCAACATACTGGCAGACAGGTTCAGTGCAAACTTCACCCCCCTCTCCCCCCTAAAGGAGACATAACTATCCCAGCAGAGTGTAGCCTCCCGGACATCTCAAATGCGCAGGTGAAAGCTGCTCTCTCTAAAGCTAAAAACACAGCATCAATGGGACCGGATGGTGTCCCCGGCTGTGTGCTACACGAGCTAAATGAGGAATTAAACCCGCACATAAGGCAGCTGTTTAATCTCAGCCTTACCACAGTATACATGCCCAAGGAGTGGCGTACGGCAACTGTTGTCCCACTCCACAAAGGCGCGCCTCACGGACCCTGGTAATTACGCCCCATAAGCTTAACAAGTCTAGTCTGCAAAGCTATGGAGAGGATCATAATGGAGCTCATAAACAAAGATATAGGGGACTTGCAGACATTGGACCCGACCCAGTTTGGCTTTGTCAAGGGAAGATCATGCCTTTTGAACTTGGTCGACTTCTTGAAACAGTCACCAAGGCCATTGATGAGGGAAAGGCAGTCCATACAGCCTACCTTGACCTTGCAAAGGCTTTCGACACAATACCCCACTCGGTATTGTAGAAAAACTTACCAGCTTAAATGTAAACCCATATGTCACAAGATGGGTTGCAAACTGGCTTAAGGACAGAACCCACAGGGTTAGAGTTGCTGGCGCTGTGTCAGACTCCAAGCCGGTCACAAGTGGTGTCCCACAGGGCTCGGTCCTTGGCCCCTATTGTTTGGCATCTACTTCTCAGAAGTACAGGCCAACATAGGAGGACTTTGGCTGACAAAGTTTGCAGACGACTGCAAACTGGGCCATAGTGGAAAGTGCATCAGACACGGATATCCTTCAGAAGGGACTCACGGAAACAGATAGCTGGTGCCAGAGCCATGGTCTGAAGTTAACGCCAAAAATGTATAGTCATACCCTTCGGGAAAAACAAGGTAACCCCAAGCTACCATATAGGTGGCAATCCACTAAGCACAGAAGAGGTTATCAGGGACCTGGGGACCCAGGTTGACAGTGGCCTTTCTTTTGACACTCACATTGCTAAAGTGGTTAGAAAACCTTCTACATTGCCCACCTGATCATGAAGGGATTCACATCCAGATCTAGTGAGGTTATTGTTCCCTGTACTCTTCACTTATCAGACCAATGATCGAGTACAATGCCCCATTCGGGATGTATCTCACCCGACATCTGCAGCAATTGGAGAGACCCCAAAAGTTCCTCACCAAAAGGATAAAGGGACTCCAAAATCTGTCATATGCTGCCAGATTGAAGAAACTCCAGCTCTATTCAGTCGCATACCGTCTGCTCAGAGGTGACATGTGCCTGACATACAAGGCCATGTCCAACCCGGAATTAATGGACATGCTCCACCTCAAAAAATCCAAATCCACCAAAACCACTAGAGCAAGCGACTTAAACCTTAGCACGGATATAAATACTACGTGCTGGAGGGATAGATTTATCACTCAGAGACTCCCTATGCTGTGGAATAAAATCCCGGTCCATGTGAGGCAGAGCACCTTGCTGACTCTGTTCAAGAGAAATCTAGACCTGTGGATGGGAGATCGTAGGTTTACCCCGGGAATCATCTCTGTGTCACTGCCGGACAGAGGCACAACAAACTAATGGGCACAGTATTTTTTCATATAAGGGGTGGCGTAAGCCACAAAAATTTGGGCTAGGCTTATAAATGCCTTAGGGCAGATAGCCTAGTATAAACCTATGAACCTATGAACCTATGATCTGAAGAAAGGCAGAGTTCAAATATTCCACTACAGACTCCAAAAGGAGAAGAGCAGAGGAATCCCTTCTAGACTAGGGAGCACAAGGCTGGATATAATGGCATCCACAGACTTCCCAGACATTGGAGAAGAGGTAAATGACATGACTAACAACTTCTGGACCTTGTGCTGATGCCAAACAAATATGGCCAGGTGGTCACTTCTGGTGTCGTCAGGTACAGATGCTTACATACAGTCAAGTGCACTCTCTCAACCAGAGCTCCTGTCAACTCAAGTATTCAAGCACAATTAGCTGTGCCAATCCAAGCAGCTACGTGAAAGGACGTGAAAATGGGTTGAGGAGGACATCCAAATATCTTTAATGGTCGCCACTTCATTTCTAACACCAAAAGCAACCAAGTGAAGCGAGTCCAACAGTTTCGTTAAAGGGAGTCTGGTGAAACAATGGCAAGGCAATGTTTTACAACAGACTAACTCCAGCTGATCTTTGTTCATCCACTGATGATACAGTGACTCCATTTTACACACTGCTGCAGGGACAATAAACATGTCATTATCGCAAGTGGCTAGAGACACTATCACTATATTCACACTGGTTCAAAATCAGGTCAAGATGGATGCACCCCACCTCCCCCATTTGCATCCTCGCTTGCCATTGCTTCCACTGGTTCCCTCCCTCCTCCTTTCGATCCACAAACTTTAATCGTAGACCTGCAAACACAAAGACCTCAGTTACAACAGAACTGAACATATTACTGTCCTTCTTTTAGCTACTGTTCACACTCTTAGTGTTCTAACCACAGAGCTTCTTGCATTCTCTTTATATCCACATTAGTGTGTTATGCAGACAAGTGGCCTGCTTAGTTGTTTTCCCCTTATTACATGGCTAGTCCTTTGGTATTCAAATAGTACTGTAAAAACAAAGCTGTGAACAAATCAGAACATGTACTAAGACATCAACATTTTGGGAACTCTGTGCAATCATCTGATGTTTAGAATTCCACTATAATCAAATATTTTACGGCTCAGTGTGAAACTAATCTTGCTTAAAATTATTTTACAACAGAAAGAACATGACTCTCTGCTGCAACAGCACATAATTAGTTCTGCTTAAAAAAAATCAGTTAAACTATGGCTTAGCACTAAAAGATAAATATTTCTTTTTTTAAGAACCCCAGTACTGTAGTGATATATATATATATATATATATATATATATATATATATATATATATATCTATATATATAATTTTCTCAGAACGAGATTGTCTGTTTTCTTTAGATAGGTATTTGTATTGTTTTTTTGTGTTTTTGAGTTACTGTATTGTTGTTATTATTTGAAAAAAGAAAATTGAAATAGAGATTTTGGAAAGAAAAAAAAAAAAAAAAAAAAAAGAACCCCAGTAAACGCAATGTTGCTTTTGTGTGTATTTTACAGCACTAACAACGAAGAGTGTGTTGCGTCACACTGCCTTTGCGTAAGGTCCTTCTTTAAACTAAACTCTGACAATTGTATTGTTTTACTACTCTTCTGTAGCTAGAACTAGTGTGTGCTCCTCATGCCTGCATTAAAACTCAGCAGGGTCCAGCATAAGTTAATCACAGAGGCACGGAAAACTTATTTCATGCAACATTTACCAGAAAGTACCAGACAGTCAGAGACTAGGAATCTTTGGTGCACAATGTTTAAAGCCTTGCTAATTTAACTGGCCATAACAATGCAAAGTAAGAGCAAATTTGACAGGAAGGGAAAAAACACTGCCCTTCGAACAGACATTAAAAACTACAACAATTAAATATTCAGGTCAAGACTCCTCTTCTGCTCATTCAAGCATGGACAAGCCCCCAACAAGGTGCAACAGAAAACATTCTATCTACCAGTTTATTCGTTTGTATCATAGCTCAGACAGCTGCATAAAGGTGCAAGACCTGGCCACCTCCAAGGATATGCTGCTGTTAAATGCAGCATCCATAAGTCAGGTACACTTACTGGTCTTTAAAATATTAAACAAGGTGTGCAGTCTGCAAAGCTTCTGCATTCAAATCTGTCACTTCTGCCTCTCTGGGGCTTATTTAAACACTGACAAACCCACACCTGGGATCCACAGTTAAGGACTTTCCACAGTAAATTGGAATACACTCCAACTCCTGACCACATGAACAGCAAAAGTAAGAACACTGTATGACCTTTGTACATGTGTGTGTGTGTATGTGGCACACTAGGATTCCTCAGATCCAATTACTGATGGATTTACTGCACATCAGCAAGTCAGATGTCATCACAAATACTCTGCCGCAACAGAATGGTGTGGAGAGAGACAATATTATCTCACAGACTATCCATCCATGAAAACAAAGCTCATTCCTGTCCATATTCAAGTCAACTAGGATATTTGTTTGTTTCTTTCGGTTTTTCCTGGTTAGGGGTCGCCACAGCGGAACTCCGGTCTGCTAATGATTGGCAGTAGAGTTTTACGTGCTGGCTTGCTGGGCCTAATGCACAACCTTCAACGAAGGAACCCCTGTTCACGCATGTCGCCACACAGAAGACGCTCTGACTGCAAATCGAATGGGCAATGTCCAACTGTGAGGAGACAACACTACCGCAGCACCACCACCGCAGTAATGGATGGAAAATTACTACTAATGGACAGAGGTAACTCCTAAATGCCATGCATGGGTCCCCACAAATTATCTATGGTATGATCCCAGTGACTCTCACTAGGGGTGAAATATAATTATTGACCATGGGATGGGTTAATTCAAGCACAAAAAATGGAAATTCAATTGGCTTAAAACAGCCCACAAGGACAGCTAGCCTAATACTTAACTATGAATCTCTGTGGGGGGGAGGGGTCACATGCCACTACAGACAGGAGCTATTCTGAGCTACCATCAAAGCTCTCAATTTCCTCTGATTTTGCTTCATATTTTTGGTCTGTTCTTCATGAAATGTGTGGTTTTCTGGTAAGCCATGGAGGACGGTAATCACTTATGGGCACTTGAGTTTCAGACTTCATATCCCCCAGAAAATTCACTCTAATGCAAAATTGTTATGCTAGCAGCTTTTTTAAATATATTAGAGTGGTATTTAAAATCAGTCCATGATTTGGGGTCTTTTGTACAACATTTTTTGCTTTGTCCCTGATTCTTGCACCAAAAGGTTGAAAATTACAGCTACTATGTGCAAGACGTGCAGAGAAATTAACTGGTATAAATGACTCGTTCAGACAGAAAGATGTCTTCACCACTGACAGTGAGAAAGCATTACTAGAACAGATTCAGATCACAAGCAATTATCCTATCGTATTCCAATGAATGAATACAACGATTCACATCCATAAATACTGAACAAGCTAATACAGACTGAGTACAGTAGAATTCTTCATGCACTTTCTTAAACTGCGTTCTGACAGATGACTAACTTAAAAGAAAATGAAAACTAAATTAATTTTACTGTAAATCAATTCTAATATTGCAATGTTCACCTGATTAGGTGAAATCTACCATGTTAAACCGTGGGACACAAAAGGGGTTACAAGTGTAACATGGAGAGGAAAATATGCAATGATCACTGATATGATGCATGTACAGTAAAACAACTTCCTCACAGATATGCTGCTACCCTAAGAACTTAAATAAAATCTTCTAAGTTAGATTCTCTGTATGGTCTCCATATAGAAAGTCTCTTCCGAGCACTTTTTGTGGGCCAACCCTTAAGGATCTCCCAATCAAAAATCACACACAGCACCACAGATTCCATCCAGTGCTGGGGCAACACCAGTCTAGTGAGATAATTCAGCATCAGGTCTGACAGTCCCAGCAATGACAGTTTGAGAGTAGGGGCCAACACCAACATCTACTGCTAAACACACTGCCAAAGCTGGGAGAATCGAAGTCTGGCACACTGATATCAACTGCAGAGGTAACAAAGTTGAAACAGCAGATGCTAAGACATATCTAGAAGGCTTGACCTCCTACGAAGACTGCATGTCTCATACAAAGTTTCAAAAAGAGGACATTCCCGGGATAGCTTTTACCCTAGAGGTCCACTAACAGAGCTCCTGATGGACTGTGGTATTAGAGGAATCATCCTTTCTAAAGGGTACAGATGCTGACAGATTCACTAACAGAACTCTGAGTGACCCGAGAGACTGGGGGAGGAAATCATCTGTAAAGGGGTGAGGAGCTGGCATAGTAGGTTCCCAGGTACCACTGGAGAATCCTTGTTTGCAGAAAGGGTATGTAGATGTTAGAGTGTATTCACTGTTGCAGTCATCACACTTGGGTTATCTGCCTGCAGGTAGCCCTCAGTCGACCCGAATACCAGAGTCTTGGGATTTCTGTGTCAGATGCTGTTGCTTCTTCCATGATGTCAGGTCTTCAGGGGTATAAAACATGCAGCCGACACCATAACATCAGTTTTTCTTGCCCCAGATGTCAGGAGCCCCCAAAACAGGAAGCTAGTACGTGGTGTGGAACACCTCCAGTAAAAAGTAAACACCCCTGCCACAAAAAAATGGCCGTAAAGAGGATAGATAAAGAGGATAGGTAGAAAGGACAGAGAAAGCCAGGGGACTGGAGGGAGGGAAACCAGGACTGCAACAGTGAATACACTCGGACATCTACATTTATGGTAAGTGTACAGAACTGTACTATGTTCTTCGTGTTTCACTGTTGCAGTCATCACACTTGGGTTGATTCCCGAAGCTGAGGAAGGGTGGAGGCAGTCAAGAAGTGTTAGGGCTGGTTAGCAGGCCTTGTAAGACTGCTGTAGCAAATCCAGCTCTGGATTTAGAAAAAATAGGTAAGTGACAATACTTGGTGAAGGTGTGTACAGAACTCCAGGTTGCAGCTTCCAGGATGTCCCTGGTAGGGAGTTCCCTGAGAAATGCTGTAGAGGCTGAAGTAGCTCTAGTGGAATGAATTCTGATCCCCTGAGGGGTAGGTGTTTCATGGTGCTTGTAGCAGAAATGGATGCAGTGTGCTATCCATTTGGAAATGGTTTGCTTGGAAATGGCCTTGCCCTCTGCCCCTGTGGCAATGCTGACTAGCAGCTGGTCAGATTTTCTGAAAGGCTTAGTCCTATCAAGGTAGAACCTGAGCTGCCTGTGCACGTCCAAGGAGTGCAGGATCCTTTCCCCTTTATTCTGAGATTAGGGAAAAAGGTTGGCAAATGGATGGACTGGTTTAAAGCCACACTGTTTACCACCGTGGGCATAAAGGATGGGTTAGTCCTGAGGGAAACCCTGTCAGCATGGAAAATAATGAAGGGCTCCACAGCCATTAGTGCCTGCAACTCCGACACTCTTCTTGCTGAACTAATAGCTAGAAGTAAGGCTGTTTTACAAGAGAGGAATTTTAACTCTGCTGAAGCAGCAGGTTCAAAAGGGGGAAGCGTGAGCTTCTCCAGTATAAAGTTAAGGTCCCAGGCCGGTGTGGGAGATCTCCTAGGGGGCCTTAAACTGTTAGCTCCTCTGAGGAACGGTTTGATGAGAGGGTGGGAAGAGAGAGAGGGCTCAGTATTATAATGAGCTGAGATGGCAGAAGCATGAATCTTAATGGATGAGAAGGATAGGCCTCTGTGGAGCAGCACTGCTACGTAATCAAGGATTTGAGGTAAGGTGGGCACAGCTGTGTCCTTTCCTTGAGATGGAGTCTATTTTCCACTTTTCAGCATAGGATTTTCTAGTACTAGGCCTTCTGGCCTCATGGATGACGTCCAGCACCTGTTTGCTGAGGGATGCTAGTGGTGTATTTAGAGGATAAAAGCCAGGCTGCAAGGTTTAGGGTTTGCAGCTGTGGATGCAAAATCTGTCCCTCCTGCTGAGACAGCAGGGAAGGTGTCTGATGTAGCTGCCAGGGTGGCAGACTGCGTAGGAGTCGGTACCAGTGCTGGCGTGACCAGTTTGGTGCAATAAGGATTGCCCTTGGCCTGTCCTGTTTGATCTTGAGTAGTACTTTTGAGAGGAGGGCAGAGGAGGAAAGGCATAAGGTATTTTTTGCTGTTTTTTTTACCTAAAATACCTTCTCTTGCTTACTTTGAACAAGCTTAAACTGTTTCTTTAGCTGTTTGTTGCATTATATATCATCTGCACTTAAAGTTACATTTGGTCGAAAATTGGTCGAAAGTTTGTTTGTTAAATTTAACTGTTGAGGCTGCCCACTAAAGTGTGCTAGCCTGTGTAACTGATTTATTACTGTTTCCTGCATTTCTGTGTACTTTCTATCAGAAAAACAAAAAAATATCCTTGTTTTCCCGCCTCTCCTCGACTAGTTTAGACCAGTATACAGGATTTGCTGTATTCTGGGCTGTGATGTAGTTACTGTGTTGTCCATTGCCTTACTTGGATAGAAGGAAGTTTCTTTGCTCACCAGTGGGAGTGGGGAGCCTTGAGCAGCCTATCTGTCCCTGAAGGAGTGACCTCAGCACAAGAGCTTGTAGTAATTGGTTGTTATGGACCATTTTCAGCTCTTTTGAAGTTCCCTGTTTAAAATCCGCATTTGCGCGGCTTTGCACGATTGTGCGCATAGTGCAGCGCCGGTTAAACTTTTTCTGGCTCCGCCAAGTCTGCTCTTCAAATTTTCCCTTAAGTAAGCTCTACTCTTAGAATTATCAGTCTACTCGCTATATTATAAGCCTAGCACTTGTTCTCAAAACCTCTCTTCTAAGTAAGCACTCTCAAACCAAAGTAAGCACTACATCCACCTACCACCCCTGTGAATACCCACTTCCCTTAAAGGCACAGCACTCCCTTATACTATTCTAGCATGTCGAGTGGTGGATCACTGGCATCCTCTCCAGTTCAGCTGGTTAATCTGGGAATCTTGAGACAATGCTACAATTGTCTCATGTACACAGACAACCCTCTCCTCCTCCCAACAAACACAAATACATGTGAGAGATGCAACTATATAGCCAAACTGGAGGCTGAACTCTCTCAACTCAGAAATGGCAAGACCAGACAGGAGGAGAAGGTAACCACACACACAGATAACCCAGTCCCACATAGATCTACCACAATTGCAAACCAAACACATAATAACACAAAGACATACTCAGAGGCTCTAATAAAAAACTTAGCAAAACAACAGAGGCTCCCAAAGCAGACACCCAAAAATCCACCACCTCAAAACATAACACATGAAACACATACTTCAATAAAGCAGTGTGTCAAACAATCACAGCCCTTAAGGCCAAACACCATGCCTGATACACTAGTAATTGGTGACTCTATAGTCAGACACACTGACGTTCCGCTTACCAGGCTGAACAACGAGAGGGTAACGGTGAGCTGCCTGTCGGGAGCTAGGATCCGCCACATAACACATGCACTCAGGTCACTCCAAAGCAAGTACAAATATGACTCCGTCATTGTCCATGCCGGCATTAATGACCTGAGACGTACCTCCCTGGACTACATGAAAAGAGACATAGAGGAGCTCTCGGATTATGTAGCCCAGGCTGGTATGACCCTGACCCTGAGCAGCATCTTGCCCTCACCAAGAATGATGCCACAATACAAGGACAAGATGATCAGCTTTAATAATTGGCTCAATTACTGGTGTCATTCTAGGGGGATCCAATGTCTGTCTGCTTGGGATGACATGCTGGACAAGCCACGCTGCTTCGCAAGGGACGGCTTTCACCTGTCACCACTGGGCTTCCAGATATTGACTAAGGCTCTTGCCACCCCATAGTGCTTTTTTAGGCAAGGCTCAAAAGGCAAACCCACCTCCTTAGAAAACAAAAATGGAAAAAAACTAAGGGTAATGCTGCTCAACATCAGAAGTCTAAATCTCAAGATACAGGCTCTCGAAGCACTCCTCAGTATGGAGAGCATCGATGTCTGTGCAGTAACTGAAACCTGGTTCAAGGCTCCTGAGAGCACCCCAGCTCTACCAGGCTATACCTCGTATCATGCATTTCGGCCCCAGAACTCGGGCCGAACCACAAAGGGAGGGGGGAGTGTCCATATTCATCAAGGACACCCACACCTCCAGGTTAGTGGCAACACATGAAGCATTGGAGACCATCCAGGTGCTACTTAACAGTAGGCAAAATTGCTATACAACTGGTAGCATGTTACAGACCACCCTCCCAATCTCAGGAACCCCATTCAGCCTTCCTGAAGACATTGGAGGATATGAATGTCTCACCAAATACCATCATATTGGGAGACTTTAACTACCCTAACATAGACTGGGTGCATTATTCTAGCCCTAACACCCTAGCCCAAAAGTTCCTGGAATTCATCAACTCGAATGCAATGGAACAGCTAGTCACCTCTCCCACAAGGGGAGAAAATATACTAGATCTGATCATCACAAACATGGGGACAAAATGCTCCACACCGGAAGAATACCCCTCACTAGTGAGATCTGACCACAAACTAATCACCCTGGATATTCATGTCCCACCTCTGGTGGCAGAATCTGTATCCCTGGGATACAATGTTTAGAACCCATCGGTCCTGAGTACTAGACATCTATTTTTTTGCATGAAGGGCAAGTCTTCCTCCTAGGGTGCAAGTACTTGGGCATGGCTGGGAAGGATAACTGGAAAGTTATTGTGAACTTTTTCCATAAGGGGGTGGCTTACCACTTCCTGTTTTTGAGGTGGGAACACTCCATTGTTTAGATTTCTGTATACCCTGAGACTGTAGTTTTGGGGGTCTGTTTTCCCTGGGTTTTGACTAAGGCCTGGGAGGGACTGTAAAGGACCAGTTTTTTGAAGGCCAATGCCTACTGAATCTAGGTGGCTGCACCTGTAAGAAATCTTTGACAGTTTGCATATATTTAGCTTTTTCTTCCATCTTTTTAAGAACTTCTTCTGCTTTTGTGCCAAACAAACGATCCTGATTTAATGAGGCATCTAGTAATTTTGCTTTGACATGGTCTGGCAAGACTTGTTCCTTCAGCCAAGCATGCCTTCTCAATACAGACCCAGTGACAACAGCCTTGTAAGATGCTTCTAATGCATCAAACCAACACTGCAGAGTATGTTTACTAACTTGGTTTGCAGAATGCTTTAACTCTTGTAAATCTTTATTTTCTGCACAATCTGGAAGTAACATCATTTTTTTGTTTAATCAGTTCCATAACATGTTGCTGGTACTTCAACATGTGAAACTGGCAATTCAAAGCCCTGACGACAAGAGTTGCAGAGGTATATACCTTCTTACCCAATCTGTCTAAAGCTCTAGAATCCCCGTCTGAAGGGGTAGGGTTTTGGCTGTAGTAGCCTTAATGCCTTTAGGTCCCTGGGAAATGGTCTCCGGATCCGCACTATGGTTCTTAAAGAGAAATTTGTGAGAGTCAGGTACTCTATAGTACCTGTCAGGTTTTCTAGAAGCTGGTGGTAAAGTGTCACAAGTAAAACTGAATTCCATGAAGACATCATCTACAATATCCAGGACAGGGGGTATAGCTAGAGCATGTGCTGAGGCAAATCTAAAAATTCCCTGAGTCTCTTTTTAGACTGAGGATAGTCCTGGCATTCCCAGAGGAAATGCTCTCTTAAGGTAAGCAAGGTTTCACAAAAAGAAAAATCCTCTGGAGGGGAGGCAGTGGGAATGGCTTCCTCTGCATCTGAATCCTCATAGGTAGATAAGGTTATGTCCTGGTAATCAGAAGGGTCAGAGTCATTGGACTCCTGGTCTGTAGAATCAGAAGGAAATTCAATTCTTTGTCTTTTAGCAGGGGAAGGCTGGCTTCCCCTAATTAGAGTAATAAGGTCTTCATCCATTCTAAGCATTTGTTTTTGTGGCATGGGAGCAAGAGCATGCGCTTTGGGCATCGGTTTTCTAGGCGTAGTGCGAGCACTGGGCCTGAGAATATCGGTAGTATTAGTTTAAAAAGAAGTTGTTGGTTTAATACGAATATCGGTAGGTCGGAATACACCCTTAGAAGCCGGTGTCTGCACAACGGCTCCAGACCCATCCAAGGTAGAGACATCCGCAAGTTCCACAGTCGAAGAAGCATCTTGCGGCATACTGGACTCCGAATGGGTCTCGGCAGAGGCCTGCGAATCTGTGGAAGCGGGCATCAGGGGCTGCAAAGGCACCCCACTGGAGTACCGGCAGACTTAATGGAAGCTTCGTCAGCAGTTTTTTGACCTATGCGATTTGTCTCTGTCTTTGTGCTTTTTCAGAAGATCGGTAGTCAGATGGCTTACTGAAGCCATTTCGGAATACAGAGACCAAGAGTGAAAGAATTTAGCTACAAAAACAGTCTGACGAGGAATAGTTCAGGTGTTAAACAAGGAGCAAAACTGACAGCGAGGGACATCGTGGCCTGGGCCTAAACAGGTGATGCGGTAAGAATGAAAATCTCTGCGAGGTATTTGCTTTCCACAGGCAAGACTATTGTTGACTTTTTCTGACATCAGTTAGAGCAAGAAAAAAAAATCCCCAATGGGGTACTTAGCTTTAGAAGACTTCACGTTTGAAACTCGAAAAACGAAATTTTCAGGTAGCAGCCGACCAGCACTTGCTAACTGCATCAGGCTCCTTCTCGGCAACAAAGACTGATGTAATGGCGTCGGCTACATGTTTTATACACCTGACGACCTGACGTCATGGAAGAGGCGACAGCATCCGATGCAGAAATCCCAAGACTCTGGTATTCGGGCCGACTGAGGGCTACCTGCAGGCAGATAACCCAAGTGTAATGACTGCAACAGTGAAACACGAAGGACATCTACTTATCCTGCTCCTTACGGACTGCCTACCTCAGCCACTATCACCTCTTACCTGGCAATTTTTAAATATCTTTTTCTATTTAAACTGCCTGGCATGGGGTCTATGATAAAATTACCCTTGTTTAAGAATAATGCTCCATTACATTTATGGGAATGAAAGGCTTGCTTAATTTATTGTATAATTTCACTTATTTGCAGTCTCATAAGTATGTCTTGGAAGGTTCAGCAAAGTAAACACTGTTAATGGAGCACTCAATAACTGCTCTTTGATGTCAGCAGGAGAATTTCTGTATCCCTAGACATGCCTGACTGCTGCATTAAAAACAAGCCACATTCACAACTATGCTTTCTCACACTACGGGCTGTCAGCAATAATTTCAAAATGGGCCATTTTAGGGTGGCATCCAGGGTCACCATCTCACACATTTCATTTGTGTATTTTATAAGACCTTGGTACTTTTAAGTACAAACTTTCTTTTTAAATATTTACAGATTATGGCTCTCTCTCTGTAAATTGGTCAAATTTTACTGACTATTACCAGCACTAGATGGCTAGCTGCATCAAAAGGGTCAGCTACCAGGTTGTTTTACAGGTAGGTAAATTTCTAATTGGGCTAGTAGAATTAGTCAGGTTTCTTAGATGCTGGGGGATTAAGCATGATGCTCCTGAGAGCTGCTTTCAAATAAGGAATGAGGAGCGCGGGCTTTGGCTCCTCTGTCCCAGCAAGAATGGGAATCGCAATGCTCCTTCACTACATGCGTCAACCTGGTGACAACCTGAGCTCAAACTCCATGGCTGTAATATAACAAAGTGGTGAGTGAATTTGCAAGGCATAAGCAAAGTCATGTCCTGCTTTTCCTATTGAGTCAGAGGAGAGTTGTGGTGAGGGTTATTTCCTTTTCAACAGTAAAGCAGTGCTTGAGACAGAAGTCCCATGGAGGTAGCTTGTGGATTCTTTGGCAAATGGTCAGTAATTCTTGAGTGAATCGCCTATAACAAAAGATGAAGGGGTCAATGCGGGCAATAGAGGGAAAGATGCCACAGCCATTAGGCCTACCTGGTGTGAAACTGGAAGGCTTAGCATATTTTAGTTTATGTTTAAAGTAAATAAAGAAGGGCCTGCCACAGGACAAGAGAGAGTTCGTGCAGAAGTAAGACTGGAATATCCAGAGAAGGAGAAACATTTTTTTACTACATATGTAGCTTGCAGGTAAACCTTGGTTACTTGGGACTGTAATGTAACACCTGCAGAGGCTTGATAAGTGTGAGCAGCTGCATTCAGCTGTCAGCCTCTGAAAGGGTACTGGCAGACCTGCATGTACTGAAAGTAGACATCATGGTTCAGGACTGACTAAGAGATGCCTCTATGGAACCGATGCCTTCAGAGGCTCACAGACTGCAGATACAAAAGCCTCACTCGGTATGCTTGCAAAAGCATTTAGACACTTTTTCTGATCTGGCAGATTGCAGTCTCAAGCTGCATAAATCTGAGGTGCCTTTCATTCTGATTCAAAGGCAGATATGTGCTTTACATTAAGGACTCTTCTTATTAAAAGAGCCACAAACTTTACTTAAACTTTATGAGAAAGTCCACCATCCTTTGGTAAAATTTGCCAGCAAGAAACACATTTGTTGGTGATCTTTGTCAAGCAAGACATAAGCCTTGGAAATATCGGCCAAATACAAGTCTGTTCAACAGAACTACAGTCATCTTCTTTCGGCTGTTCCCGTTAGGGGTCACCACAACGGATCATCTGTTTCCATTTCTTCCTGTCCTCTGCATCTTGCACTGTCACACCAACCACCAGCATGTCCTCTCTCACCACATCCATAAACATTATCTTAGGCCTTCCTCTTTTCCTCTTACCTGGCAGCTCCATCCTTAGCATCCTTTTCCCAATATACCCAGCATCCCTCCTCAACACATGTCCAAACCAATGCAATCACGCCTCTCATGCTTTGTCTCCAAACTGTCCAACCTGAGCTGACCCTCTAATATACTGATTCCTAATCCTGTCTATCCTAGTCACACCCAGTGCAAATCTTAACATCTTTAACTCTGCCACATCCAGCTCTGACTCCTGCCTTTTCATCAAAGCCACAGTCTCCAACCCACATAACATAGCTGGGTCTCACTACTCTCTTGTAGACCTTCCCTTTCACTCTTACGGGTACCCATATGTCACAAATGACTCCTGACACTTTTCCACCCATTCCACCCTGCCTGTACTCTCTTCTTCACCTCTCTTCCACACTCACCATTACTATGAACTGTTGATCCCAAGTACTTAAACTCATCCACCTTTACCAACTCTACTCCCTGCATCCTCACCATTCCTCTACCCTCCCTCACATTTACACACATATATTCTGTTTTAGCCCTGCTGACCTTCATTCCTCTCCTCTCTAAAGCACATCTCCACCTCTTCCGGGTCTCCTCAACCTGGTCTCTACTCTCACTACATATCACGTCATCTGCAAACATCATAGTCCACGGGGCCTCCTGTCTGATCTCATCTGTCAACCTGTCCATCACCACTGCAAATAAGAAAGGGCTCAGAGCTGATTCTTGATGTAATCCCACCTCCACCTTAAACGTATCTGTCACTCCCACCGCAGTCCCCACCAATGTCGCACTACCCTCGTACATATCCTGTACCACTCTTACATACTTCTCTGCCACTCCCAACATTCTCATACAATACCACAACTCCTCTCTAGGCACCCTGTCATATGCTTTCTCTAAGTCCACAAAGACACAATGCAACTCCTTCTGACCTTCTCTGTACTTCAACAATACTCTCAAAGCAAATATTGCATCTATAGTGCTCTTTCCTGGCATA
The DNA here is from genome assembly GCF_019279795.1 of Protopterus annectens. Taxonomy (NCBI): domain Eukaryota; kingdom Metazoa; phylum Chordata; order Ceratodontiformes; family Protopteridae; genus Protopterus; species Protopterus annectens. Next base: position 818,534,723 of record NC_056739.1, read on the forward strand.
AAACCATACTGCTGATCACTAATCATCACATCCCTTCTTAACCTAGCTTCCACTACTCTTTCCCATAACTTCAAACTGTGACTGATCAAATTTATCCCTCTGTAGTTACTGCAGTTCTGCACATCACCCTTAATCTTAAAGGATAGGTACCAAAACACTTTCTCCACTCCTCAGGCATCCTCTGACTTTCCAAAATTTCATTAAACAATCTGGTTAAAAATTCCACTGCCATTTCACCTAAGCACCTCCATGCTTCCACAGGTATGTCATCTGGGCCAACAGCCTTTCCATTCTTCATCCTCTTCATAGCTGTCCTTACTTCCTCCTTGCTAATCTGTTTCACTTCCTGATTCACTATCCCACATCATCCAACTTTCTCTCTCTCTCATTCTCTTCATTCATCAGCCCTTCAAAGTACTCTTTCCATCTACTCAACACACTCACCTCACTTGTGTGAGTACGTTTCCCTCACTATCCTTTATCACCCTTACCTGCTGCACATCTTTTCCAGCTCTGTCCCTCTGTCTAGCCAATCGGTACAGGTCCTTTTCTCCCTCTTTAGTGTCCAATCTCTCATACAACTCTCCATATGCCTTATCCTTAGCCTTCGCCACCTCTCTCTTTGCCATGCGTCTCATCTCCTTATACTCATGTCAACTTTCATCTCTTTGACAATCCCACTTCTTCTTCACCAGCTTCTTCCTCTGTATACTCTCCTGTACTTCCTCATTCCACCACCAGGTCTCCTTGTCCTCCTACCTCTGTCCAGATGTCACACCAAGCACCTTTCTAGCAGTCTCCCTTACTAGCTCTGCTGTAGTTACCCAGCTATTCGGTAACTCTTCACTGCCTCCCAGTGCCTGTCTTAACTCTTCCCTGAACTCAACCTCACAATCACCCTTTTTTAACTTCTACTATTTAATCCTTGGCACTGCTTTCACACTTCTCTTCTTCTTGATCACCAACGTCATCCCACAGACCGTCATCCTACAGACCACCATTCTATGTTGCTTAACTACACTTTCCCCGTCACACTTTACAGTCTCCAATCTCCTTCAGACTGGCCCTACTACACAGGACATAATCCACCTGTGTGCATCTTCCTCCACTCTTGTACATCACCCTATGCTCCTCCCTCTTCTTAAAATATGTATTCACCACAGCCATGTCCACCCTTTTCACAAAATCCACAATCATCTGATTTTCTGCATTCCTCTCCTTAACACCATACCTACCCATCACTTCCTCATCCCCTCTGTTCACTTCAACAACATGCCCATTGAGGTCAGCTCCAATCACTAGTCTCTCACCCTTGGGTACACTCACCACCACTTCATCCAAATCACTCCAAAATGTTTCCTTCTCATCCATCGCACACCCAACTTGTGAAGCATACGCACTAACAACATTCATCATTACACCATCAATTTCAAGCTTCATAAACATCACTCTTATCAGACACTCTCTTCACCTCCAAAACACTCTTGGCATACTGTTCCTTTAGGATAACCCCTACCCCATTTCTCCAGCCATCCACACCATGATAGAACAATTTGAACCCGCCTCCTAAACACCTGGCCTTACTTTCCCTTCCATCTGGTCTCTTGCATGCACAATATATCAACCTTCCTTCTCTCCATCATATCAGCTAGCTCTCTCCCTATACCAGTCATACTGCCAACATTCAAAGTTCGTACCCTCACTACTACACTCCTAACCTTCCTCCTCTCTTCCCGCCTTCAGGCATGCCTTCCCCCCTCCTCTTCTCCTTCGGCCAACAGTAGACCAATTTCCGCCAGCACCCTGTTGTTTAACAGTACTGGTGGCGGTCGTTGTTATCCGGGGCCTCGACCGATCTGGTATGGAAATAAGAAATGTTCTCCGCATAATTAATTTGGCAGAGGTTTTATGCCAGATGCCCTTCCTGACGCAACCCTCCCCATTTATCCGGGCTTGGGACCGGCACAAAGAAATGTACTGGCTTGTGCATCCCCAGTGGCTCAGAACGACAGTACGATGCAATATTTATTTACTGACATATGTTTATCATGAAAATCCAGCTGGGCACGAACTCTTTCAGAGGCGGTCCAGTGAGAAAAGCTCCATTATGTTTAAATGCATGCACAGTAAGAGTACACAAAGCACAATTGTGCATGACTCAAAATAGTATAACATATAATAGAGAAATTAAGAGTACAGAAATACTAGACCTTTTTTGTTGCACAGAAATTAATTAGTACAGTGGAAATTCCCTTATATACAACTTTATATTGCGTTACTCGGGCAGCATACAATTACAGCACAGCAGACAGATATTGTCTAGCAGTACGTATTGTAATAGTTAATATTTAAGTTATGTCAAAGGGAAAGATGAGAATTTGATGGTGGGCAGAGAGATGCTTAGAAGATTAGTCAGTGCTAGCACAGAATTAATAGTGGTGTTAAGGGATGCAGCTATAAGGATGCTGGAGATGGTTGTGAGGGAATTGTGGTAGATTTAGATATAAAACATACAAATGCAATAGGCAGTGAAGACTTTTTCTATATAGGATACTTCTCAGTTCTGGAGATGCAAAGAATGGAACAGATGGGCAATACTGCTGTGTGTGTGTGTGTGTGTGTGTGTGTGTGTGTGTGTGTGTGTGTGTGTGTGTGTGTGTGTGTGTGTGTGTGTGTGTGTGAAGTACTACCATACATCCCTCCCCAACATCTGTGGCATACGGAGAGCCGTTCAGTAGAGTAACATCAGAAAGCTCTGGAAGTCGGGAACGTGGTAAGACGCCTGGCAGCATAACCCATATGTGTTGAAACATACTACAGCATTGATCTTTACAATGAACATATTCTGTTTTTTTCCTAACCTCTAATCTCAGATTTAATAAGCATTACTACACTGTTATACTACTTTCTATTTCAGAGACTTCCATTCTGCAGTGCTGTACTTTTGCACTTTGCAAACTGATTTATGCTCACAACAGATGTGCTACATAATAAAAGTAATGAAGGTTTACTTCGTTCAAAATAACTCATCCTAAAAGATAAATGTAATCCTCTCCTGTGGATAAGTACAGCTTTTCAGTCTAATATTAAGATGAACAGAATACTGATAGCTGGGAGAGGGAGAATGCCTGAGATGAAACACAAGCCCTCAATCCACCACTACATTACATACCTACACTGTTTTGTTTCAAAAAAAATTCCCACCCTGAAAACATTAGGCATATGTACTGTCCAGAGCTAACCAAGGCTTGTAATTAAGCCTCCTAAATTAGTTTTGTAAATCCTATTATGTCTTTAGCAACCCTAACAGTTAATTCTTTTTTTTTTCAAAAGTGCATCTCAGTACATCTAGCAAAAGTGTTCCGTACACAAGGAGTCTGCATAGAAAAGACCTGCAGCAAAGGGTCTACACCCATCTGGAGTGTATCAAAGTGCAAAAGTCTGAAGCTCGGCACTCCAATATCTACTGTTAATAAGTGTCTAGATCAAAGTAATTTGGGATGATAACAGGTTGCCAGAAAAGAAAAAGCACAATCGTGTACACTTACCATAAACATAGATGTTACGAGTGTATTCACTGTTGCAGTCATCACACACGGCTTTATCTGCCTGCAGGTAGCCCTCAGTCGGCCCAAATACTAGAGACTTAGTATATCTGCGTCGGTTGCTGTTGCTCCAGGACTGACGTCAGGTCATCAGGGGTATAAAAACAGGCAGCCAACGCCATTACATCAGTTTTTCTTGCCCCAAATGTCAGGAGCCCCCAAATAGGGAGCTAAGTTATGGTGGAAAAAACACCACCAGTAAAAAGTAAATACCAATAGCCCTGTAAGGGGCGAGTAACACATTTATAGAAGTAGACAGAGAGAGATGGGGGCTGGAGGGTGGGAAACCATGTCTGCAATAGTGAATACAGTCGAACATCTACATTTATGGTAAGTGTACACAACTGTACTATGTTCTTCGTGTTTCACTGTTGCAGTCACTACACTTGGGTTGATTCCCAAAGCTAAAGAATGGGTGGAGGCAGTCGAGAAGAGTTGGGGCTGGCAAGTATGCCCTGCAGGACTGCTGTAGCAAAATCTGCCCTGGATTTGGAAAAGATAGGCAGGTGGTAATGCTTGGTGAAGGTATTAAGAGAACTCCAGGTAGCAGCTTCCAGAATGTCCCTGGTAAGGACTCCCCTGAGAAATGCTGTAGAGGTTGCCCTGGTGGAATGTGTTCTGACCCCCTGAGGGGTTGGTTTCCCATGGTGTTTGCAACAGAAATGGATACAGTGTGCTATCCATTTGGAAATAGTTTAGATATGGCCTTGCCCTCTGTCCCAGGTGCAAAGCTCAGTAGTAGCTGGTCAGATTTTCTGAAGGGCTTAGTCCTGTCAAGGTATAATCTGAGCTGTCTGTGCACGTCTAAAGAGTGCAGGAACCTTTCCCCTTTATTTTGAGGATTGGGAAAGAAGGTTGGCAAATGGATAGATTGGTTGAGAGCTACACTGGACACCACTTTAGGCATAAAAGTAGGGTTAGTTCTGAGGGAGACCCTGTCAGCATGAAAAATAATGAAGTTCAGACACTCTTCTAGCTGAAGTGATGGCCAGAAGCAAGGCTGTTTTCCAAGAGAGGAATTTTAACTCTGCTGATGCTGTAGGTTCAAAGGGTGGGAGAGTGAGCTTTTACAGTACAAAGTTAAGGTCCCAAGCCGGGGTGGCTGCTCTCCTTGGTGGCATTAAGTTGTTGGTCCCTCTCAGGAACTGTTTGATGAGAGGGTGAGAAGAGAGGTGGCTCAGTGTTGTAATGAGCCGAGATGGCAGAGGCATGGATCTTAAAGGAAGAGAAGGAAAGGCCTCTGTGGAGTAGATCTGCTAGGTAATCCAGGATTAGAGGTAAGGAGGGCAGAGCAGTGTCTGCTCCTTTAGACTGAATCCAGGAACAATACCTTTTCCACTTATCAGCATAGGATTTCCTTGTACTGGTCTTCTTCTGGGTTTCAGAATGGCATCCAGTACCTGCTTGCTTAGGCTGGTCACTGGGGGAGAATTCAAGGAATAAGCCAGGCTGCAAGGTTCAGGGTTTGCAGTTGTGGATGCAGGATCCATCCCTCCTGCTAAGTGATGAGGGTTGGGATCTGCGGTAGATGCCATGGTGACACCGGTGACAGGCTGCGCAGTAGTGGGTACCAGTGCTGGCGTGGCCAGTCTGGAGCAATCAGGATTGCCCTTGGTCTGTCCTGTCTTAACTTGAGAAGTATTCTTGAAAGAAGAGGCAGAGGGGGAAGGCATAAATTGAGAGGTTTACCCACTGGAAGGATAGGGCATCCACTTTCCATGCTCTACTGTGTGGTGCCCTGGTGCACAATTTGCTGATCTGGTGATTGTAGGGGAAGGCAAAAAGGTCTACCTCTGGTATCCCCCATTTTAACAGGCTGAAAGTGCGGGAATTTAATTGCCACTCATGTGGATCTAGGACATTTCTTCTTAAGTCGTCTGCCAGAGAGTTTTATTTGCCTGGCAGGAAGTGAGCTTGCAGAAGTATCTGCATGTCCAATGCAGTGTTCCACAGTGAAATGGCTACCTGCAGAGTGGGTAGGAGCGAGTTTCCCCCTGCTTGTTGATGTACCACATAACTGTGGTGTTGTCTGTTTTTATTAGCAGGGGTCCAGGTGAGAGAAGGGATCTGAAAGCTGTCAGAGCGTGCTGAACAGCTAGCATCTCTTTTTGGTTGATGTGCAAATGAATTTGACTTGGGCTCCAGTGGCCCTAAATGCACTTGTCTCCCAGATGTGTCCCCCCCCCCCCCCAGGCATAGTCTGATGCATCTGTGGTTAGAGTCTGGGTGGCGTGGGGTTGTGTAAAGGGAAGCCCCTTGTTGTGGTTGCATGCTTCTGCCCACCAAAGACATTCTGTCCTTAGACAAGGTATGGTGGTTTCCAGGTCCTGAGAATGTTGGCACCAAAGACTTTTTAAGTACTACTGAAGTTTCCTCATATGCAGTCTGGCATATGGAATTAGTAGAATACAAGAGGCCATGAACCTTACTGCCTGCAGGATTTTCCCTGCGGATAGCTGGGTTCTGGTGGCCATTTGAGTGAAGTAGCCTGTTAGGCTTGTTTTTCTGGAGTAAGAAATGCCATCTAGGAGGCTGTGTCCAAGCTTGCTCCCAGGAATACATTCTTTTGACTAGGTACTAGTTTTGATTTCTTTTCACTAACAGTGTACCCTAGGGAGGTTAGAAGATTCTTTACAAATGCCAAGTGCTGCATCAGCTTTTCCTTGTCTGCCTGAATCAGGCAATCATCCAGGTAAGGGCATATTTGACGATTTCTTGGTCTGCAATAGGCAATGGCTGGAGCCAGGCATTTTGTGAAGACTCTGGGAGCAGTGGATAAGCCAAAGGGAAGTGCAGAGAACTGATAATGCATAAATCCTGCCCTGAAACGTAGACATTTCCTGCATTCCCTGACAGGGATGTGCAGATAGCTTCTTTTAGGTCTAGGGTGACTAGCCAGGCCTCTTTGGACAGCATAGGAAGAAGCTGCAGAAGGGTGAGCATTTTGAATGTTGGTACCACCAGGAAGGTGTTTAGAATGGAAAGATCTAGGACTGAGTGCCAAGTGCCCTATTTTCTGGATACCAAGCAAAGTCTGGAATAAACCCTTGACCTATCTGTTCTGCAGGAACAGTTTGAATTGCCCTTATGGAAAGCAGGGATTGAACTTGGTTTTGTGCCTCTGCCCACAGGTTTGGAGGAAGGTCTGGGAACCCTTTTGGGGTTGGCAGTGTGTGGAAGTAAAATTTGTACCCCTGGGATACAATGTTGAGGACTCATCGGTCTTTGGTGATGGAGGCCCAGTTTTTTGCATGGTGGGCAAGTTTTCCTCTTAGGGCACAAGCAATTGGGCAGAGGTGAGGAGTAGGGTTGAAAAGTCATAGTGAATTATTTCCGTAAGGGGGTAGCTTAGCACTCTCTGTTTTATAAGTGGAGGTACTCCATTGCTTAGATCTCTGCATACCCTGAGACTGCAATCTGGGGGGGGGGTCTAGTTTGAGATGGCCTTGAGGGGGCAGGAAAGGACCAATGTTTCGAGGGGCAATGACTACTGAATCTAGGAGGCTGCACCTGCAAAAAATCTTCGACTGTCTGCATAGGCTTAGCTTTTTCATCCATCTTTTTTAGAACCTCTTCTGATGTGGTGCCAAACTGTCTTTATTCAAAGGAGCATCTAGTAGTTTTGATTTGACATGGTCTGGCAAGGTCTGTTCCTTAAGCCAAGCATGCCTTCTCAGTACAGAACCAGTGACTGCTGCCCTGCAAGATGCTTCTAGGGTGTCAAACCCACATCGCAAGGTATGCTTACGGACTTCACTTGCAGAATGCATAAGCTCCTGTAATCCTTTATTTTCTGCACAGTCTGTAAAGGTAGGTAATTTTTGCTTAAGTTCTATAATATGTTGCTGGTATTTCAGCATGTGAAACTGGCAATTCAATGTCCTAATGGCTAGAGTTGCAGAGGTGTATACTTTTTTACCCCATCTGTCTAAAGCTCAGGAATCTCTGTCCGAAGGGGTGGGATTCTTAGCTGTAGTTGCCTTTATACTTTTAGGCCCTTGGGAAATGACCTCTGGGTCAGCAGTAGGATTTTTGAAAATAAATTTGAGAGAGTCAGGAACTCTGTAGTACCGGTCTGGTTTCCTTGGAGCAGGGGGTAAAGTATCAGGAGTCACACTGGATTCCATAAAGACATCATCCACAACATCCAGAACAGGAGGGATAGCTAAGGGTCTATGTTGTGGCAAATCTAACAATTCTCTGAGTCTCTTTCTGGACTGAGGATAATCCTGGCATTCCCAATGGAAATGCTCTCAAATTATGAAGGGTTTCACCAAAAGAAAAATCCTCTGGAGGGGAAGCAGAGGGAATGGATTCCTCTGCAGAATCATCATAAGCAAATAAAGGCATGTCTTCATATTCAGAACATCAGAGTCATCGGACTCTTGGTCAGTTAAAGCTGCTGAGGACAAGTCCCTTGTTCTCTTAGCAGGGGAAGGCTGGCTTCCCTTAATCAGCATGATCAGGTCTTCTGCCATTTTAAGCATTTGAAATTGTGGCATGAAAGCAGGTGCTTGAGATTGGGATGTTGGCTTTTTAGGCATAGCTCGTAATCTTGGCCTTAGAAACTTGGTAGTTTTAGACAAAACTGAAGACGTGAAAGAAGTCGTCAGTTTGTGTCGAGTATCGGTAATGCGAAGAACTTCCTCAGAAAACGGTGCCTGCTCAGTGGCTCCGGACTCATCCAAGGTAGAGACATCCACGGGTTCAGTAGTCAAAGAAGAGTCTCGCAGCATACCGGACTCCAAATGGGTCTCGGTAGTGGTCTGCAAATTCATCGAAGAGGGCATCAGGGGCGGTGAAAGACTGATGTAATGGTGTCAGCTGCCTGCTTTTATACCCTGGACGGCCTGACGTCAGTCCTGGAGCGACAGCCACCGACGCAGAAATACCAAGTCTCTCATATTCGGGCCAACTGAGGGCTACCTGCAGGCAGATAACCCAAGTGTGATGACTGCAACAGTGAAGCACGAAGATAATCAAATGTCGTAAAGTGACAAAAAAAAACAAACTGCCATAGCTGCCAGCACAAACATATCTAAATACACTGTCTGGCAACCAGATCTTACCAATATGCCTGGTCCTGTAACCTAGGCTGAAAATGGTTACAGTGAACTAGAGACCAGCATTTTGACAAGCTTTTAACTTATAAAGGAGATAAATCTGCATTGATAAAGGTTCTGTTGCTTTGAAATCATCTAGAAAGGCCACTCAAAGTGTGTTGTCAGTGGTTCTCAACTAGACTGGGGGGGATCAAATCCTCCATCAACCACTAAATGAACGATTTGCTGGACAACTGGGAGGGGAGAGTTTCTGGCAAGTAATTCACTGACCATGCTTTTAGCCATGAGGCCACAAGCATGCTTTGTAACAGAACAAAAACTAGTGCCTCTGACAAAACTGCTCTCATGGGGGAAACGTGTGAATAAAAGCTACAAGACAAAGGTGGCAGCAGTCCTATTATAAAGTGAAGTGAGTGCGCCTTTCAATTCAGTTTTCTTTAAGCTTGGAGAAGAAAGAGTATATGTATGTATGTGTGTGTGTGTGTGTGTGTGTGTGTGTGTGTGTGTGTGTGTGTGTGTGTGTGTGTGTGTGTGTGTGTGTGTGTTCACTCTAGATTTTACTGTAAATCTGTTTTTATCAAAGAGGGCTAGAAGCAGCAGGTGTTAACAACAGATGGCAGTTTGGCTGTCTACACACCCCTCCACTCCCAAGAAACAGCTGTTTGAAAATCGGCCTCAAAATCTTATTAAAGGAGAACTGCCTGCCACAGATGGCAGAGAAAGAGCAATGTGCAAAACAAAGCCTGCAACCCAAACGAATGTATGGACTGCGGTTCCATAAAATGTAAACAATCACTGTTACCTTTGTGAAGAGTTGAGCAAGCTACACACCATGTAAAGTCTACAAGTAATTAATACATTTGTTCCCTTCATATTTTAAAGGATATCTGTACAAAAGTAAGATAATCATGTTTTAGCTTTATACTCAGTGCCATCCTCACACAGTACTTCTTTACCATTTGTCAGAGTTTAATAATAACAGCCATTTATCAGATGACCTTCTTTGGCTTCGCTACATACTCAAGTGTTGTAGCAGGTTTGTCATTCACTCACACGAAGTACAAATTATTAACCCTGTGGGACATTAAACATTAATCCCTTTCTAGAGTCTGGGGAAAGTACAGATAGGCTATTCATTCCAAAGAATGCCCCAGTGAAAAGAGTAAACAGAGTGGCTTACTTATGAGTTACAAGGTAGTGTAACCACCAAGCATAAAAGAACCCTGCTCTGGTCACAACAGTTACTGGTCTCAAACAGTAATGTATTAAAAAGACAACCACCTGAAGAGAGGGCAACACCACAAAAACTACATAACTTAACTAAGCCAACAGCAAGATTAACATAAGCCAGCAGAAACATTCCCTGTGATACTGCAAGACGCTCTCCACTAGCAAAACAAATACATTCTAGCCCCTCCTTTCCCTTCAGAAATACACAGCACCATCACGGCTCAATTGCACAGACAGAAAAAGTCCAGAATATGACCTGAGCTCCAGCAGCAGTCTGAGCACTACAGATGACAAGCAGGGGATGATGGGAGTGAGTAGCCTATGCTGGTGTGCACACCTGGGGAAGGGAGTTAGTTTCTGTCTGATGGCCTGCTACCAGCAACTGGAAGTTTGCAGGTAAGGAAAAGCATAGCACTAGGTGATGGGGCTTGGTACTACCAAGCTGGTGATAGTACACCCCCATTAGCACATCTCTGTATGCACAAAGATGAGTGTTACCAGTCACTTGGTGACTGAAGTCCCTACATCAGTCATTCATGGTATGGATTAGTGGCAAGACACACCCTCGGAGCTTGTGGATGCAGGAAAGGGCACAGATTGGAATGATTGCTTCCTGGTCAGGTTTTGTCGCTGTGCTGAGAATACCCAGTATAAGGAACAAATGGACTCAAGAATTATGTTAACAGGCAGGAGGGAAGCTCAAGAAGCAAGGAGAAACGGGGATATTGGACTCAGGCCTTTAAGGAGAACAATAATCATACAGAATAATACATCCATAAAGTAACAGAAAGTATTCTAAGAACTAACACAACACGGGAATGGAGAAAGGAGATTCTGCCAATAGAGATGAATGCAATTAGGGTACAGAGAATAGGTTAAGAGGGGGCTGGAATTTACTGGAGAAACTGGTAAAGGAACAAAGGTACTGACCGACAGCAAATAACTACAGATGGAAAAGATGACAGAATGGGAAGGCACTAGGAATTTATTTGGACTGCAGGTTACAGATTGCCTTCCCTATCAAAGATTGATATCAGAATACAGGTAAAGGGAAAGAAATAGGGGGGTCTTAAATGAAACACCGGCATTGGTAGAGATTTTTTGTAGAATCTAGAAAGTACAATTGTGTACACTTACCATAAATGTAGATGTTCGAGTGTATTCACTGTTGCAGTCATTACATTTGGGTAATCTGCTGGCAGGTTGCCCTCAGTCGGCCTGAATTCCAAAGTCTTGGGTCCTGCGTCAGTTGCTGTCTTCTCTTCCATGATGTCAGGTCGTTAGGGGTATAAAACATGCAGCCGATGCCATTTTCTTTAGTTTTTCTTGCCCCCAATGTCAGGTGCCCCCAAAAAGGTAGCAAAAAAAAAAAAAAAAAAATATATGTATATATATATATATATATATATATATATATATATATATATATATATATACACACACATATATATATATATCTATACACACACATATATATATATATCTATATATATATATATATATATATATATATATATATATATATATATATATACATACATATACATATACATGCATCAATATAAACTTTATCTTCATCTACAAGCAAATACACCACATAGGTTGTAGACGATAGAGAAGGAAAGATAAACATCAGAATGACAGGGGGATTTGCGGGAGGGTAACCTGGACTGCAACAGTGAATACACTCGAATATCTACATTTATGGTAAGTGTACACAACTGTACTATGTTCTTCATGTTTCACTGTTGTAGTCATTACATTTGAGTAGAATCCCAAAGCTATGGTTGGGAGGCTGGAGCTAAACAGCATTAGGTGCGGCTATAAGGCCCTGCAGCACTACAGAGGCAAAGCCTGCCCTGGACCGAGTAGAGAGGCAAATGATAATGCTTTGTAAAGGTGTGAACAGAACTCCAAGTAGCAGCCTCTAGAATGTATTTGGTTGGTACTCCTCTGAGAAAGGCTGCTGAAGTAGCTGCAGCTCTGGTGGAATGAGACCTAATGCCCTTGGGCACAGGTTTACCATGGTGTAAGTAGCAGAAACGGATAGAGTGGCTTATCCACTTTTAAATTGTCTGCTTTGAAATAGCCTTTCCTTCTGATCCTGCAGCATATGACACTAGTAATTGCTCAGTTTTTCTTAGTCCAGCTCAAGTAAAATCTTAGCGGCCTGTGTACGTCCAAGGAATGCAGAATTCTCTCCCCTTTGTTCTGCGGATTAGGATAAAAAGTTGGCAGATGAATTGTTTGGTTAAGAGCCACACTGGAAACCACCTTAGGCATAAAAGTAGGATTTGTTCTCAGAGACACCCTGTCTGGGTAAAATATGATAAAAGGCTCTACAGCCATGAGGGCCTGTAGCTCAAACTCCTCTTGCTGAAGTAATTACTAGTAGCAGAGCTGTTTTCCATGATAAGAACTTTATATCATCGGTAGCAGCTGGTTCAAATGGAGGCAGGGTGAGCTTTTCCAACACATAATTGAGGTCCCATGCAGGTAATGGTGATCTTCTAGAAGGCCTTACATTTTTGGCTCCTCTAAGATACTGTTTTAGTAAAGGATGAGAAAAGATTGGTAGCTCTGTATTGTAATTAGCCGAAATGGCAGAGGCATGGATTTTGATTGACGAGAAAGATAGGCCTTTGTCAAGCATCTCAGTTAAGTATGGTTCTGCTGTATCAGTTCCTTGTGCTCGATTCCAAGCACAGAATCTCTTCCATTTGTCAGCATAAGATTTTCTAGTACTAGGCCTTCTGGCTTCCAAAATGACATCCATCACAGCTTTACTGAGAGGTGTTGTTTGTATAACTACATGATCAGCCATGCTGCCAGGTTCAGTGTCTGGAGTTGATTGTGCAGGATCTGATTGTTTTGCTGGGACAGTAGTTGAGGTCCTTGAGGTAAGGTCCAAGCTGGGTATTCAGACAAGTTCCTTAGGAGTGGGTACCAGTACTGGCGGGGCCAGTCCGGGGCAATTAGTATCATCTTTGGTTTCTCTTGTCGGACTTTTAGGAGGACCTTGGGGACAGGCAGAGGAGGAAAGGCATAAACTGATAGGTTTTTCCAACAGAAGGATAGAGCGTCCACTTTCCATGCTTGTCTGTGATAAGTCCTTGTGCAGAATCTTTTCAATTGATAATTTTGAGGAGAGGCAAATAGATCTTTGTCTGGGCTCCCCCATTTCTGTGTTATCATGCTGAAGACTTGTGGATTTAGTTTCCACTCGTGAGGATCCATAAGGTTTCTGCTTAAATCGTCTGCCAGTGTATTTTGTTTTCCTGGCAAGAATGGAGCTTGAAGATGTATTTGGTAGGTCAAAGCTGTGTCCCACAGTGCCATGGCTAATCTGCAAAGGGGGTATGAGTGTGTGCCTCCTTGCTTGCTTATATACCACATGACTGTGGTGTTGTCCGTCTTTATCAGTAGTTGTCCTGGATGACGTAAGTCCTTGAAGGCTGTTAGGGCATTTTGAACAGCTAGCATCTTCTTCTGGTTGATATGCAGATGCATTTGTTTTGGGGTCCATATGCCCTGAATACATCTTCCTGCCATGTGGGCCCCACAGGCATAATCCGATGAGTCTGTTGTTAAGGTTTGGTTGGCAGGGGGGAGAGTGAAGGGCCGTCCCATGTTTTGGTGACATGCCTTTCCCCACCACATCGGTAAAAAGCAAGAAAAAAGTTTCCCCAATGGGGTACTTAGCTTTAGTGAAGACTTCGGTTCTGAAACTCAAACACGAATATTTCAATAGTCGGCAGACTGGCACTTGCGAAATGCTTCTGCTTTGGGCACCGCGCAGCAAGAAAGACTAAAGAAAATGGTGTCGGCTGCATGTTTTATACCCCTAACGTCATGGAAAAGAAGACAGCAACCGATGCAGGACCCAAGACTTTGGAATTCAGGCCGACTGAGGGCAACCTGCCAGCAGATTACTCAAATGTAATGACTGCAACAGTAACACGGAGAACATTAGAAGCTGCCATTAAAAAAAGGAATAATTAGTAGAGCATATAAAATATTTAATGATAGCTATAAGAATGAGTCAGAGGAGGTTGAAACGATTAGGAAGAGAGACTGGATAAGCAATTCACAAAGAAATAATGGGAGGATATACGCATGTCTCCCAAACATGCAACAAACTCTAGAAGATTTAGGATTTTTGTTTGGAAGTGTTTACAGAGATGTTTTTAAACCCCAAGTAGACGCCAGAGAATTTTTCCTCAGGAAGACATCAAATGTTGGAGGTGTGACGGGGAAGAAAGAGGTACTTGGGAACATATTTTCTGGGAGTGCGGTAGGTTGGTGGACTTTAAGGATTCCCTGCGAGATGCACTGTTGGAGACGCTGGTGGGCAGACTGGTGTGACAACAGCGATGATTTTTCTGAGCTATGATACAGAATAGGAATTGCCTAGACATGGTAAGGCCTTGCTGTGTCTAAGTATGGTGGCTGCCAAAAAACAATTACTAAAAAATGGAAATCAAAATCTAAAACACCTGTATTAGAAGTAAAGAATATAGTAACAGAAAAAAATAACAACAGGAATTGAGATCTTTAGAAAAGGGTAGGAGAAAACTAAAAAGGAAAAAAATTGGAATTGTGGGAACAACACAACACAGGGGAATACTGAAGTTTAAAAGAAGGCAGGACTTAAATGAGCTATGCAATGTTTAACTGAAAATGATTGGGTAGATTGTAAGTGATGTATAATGTTTGCAACTGGGAGTGTGTCAGTATGGTTTGTGATGTAAAATGCTTGCAAGTAGGATTTGTGTTGGTGTTTGTTTTCATTTATATAAATGTATGACTGTGTATGTCATAAGTGATTGTTTAATAAATATGTTTCTCGTTTAAAAAAGGGGGCAGGAATTGAATAATTTATGTATTGGTGCTTAGATTATATAATACATAGCAATATATGTGAAGTATAATGTTTGTAAATGTTAATTTGTTAATACAGTTTGATTACTATTGTATAAACGTAGATCTATGTCACAAGTGATAATTCAATAAAGGTGTGTAAAATAAAAAAAACTGTAGTAAGCGGCATAATGTCAGCAGGCAAAGCAGCAGGGAAAAAAAAACACTAAATTGTGTATCCATTGTTGAGAAAAAAATACATGAGCAGCCTGCACAATCACACCACAGCTACAGCAAAAGAAAACATACATACTCTGTGGGAATAAAGAAACAACTGAAACTGAAGAGTAAAGCCTTGCTCCTAGAGCAGGAAAGTACAGTTGGGTACACTTACCATAAACGTAGATGTTAGAGTGTATTCACTGTTGCAGTCATCACATTTGGGTTATCTGCTTGCAGTAGCCCTCACTCGGCCTTATTATCAAAGTCTTGGGTCCTACGTCAGTTGCTGTCTCATCTTCCGTGACGTCAGGTAGTCAGGGGTATAAAGCATGCAGCAGACGCCATTACATCAGTTTTTCTTGCCCCAGATGTCAGGTGCCCCCCAATGGGAAGCAATTAAATATTATACCTCCAACAAAAAAGCAAATACACCAAAAAGCTTTTAAGCAAAGTAAAGGAGAGTAGAGGTATAGCCAAAAGAAGTCAGGGGGCTGGAGGGAGGGTAACCAGGACTGCAACAGTGAATACACTCGAACATCTACATTTACGGTAAGTGTTGTAGTCATCACATTTGGGTAGATTCCCAACGCTAAGAATGGGAGGAGGAATTTAGATAGCATTAGGACCAGCTATAAGGCTCTGCAAGACTGCAGTGGCAAAGCCAGCTCTGGATTTAGAGAAAATTGGCAAATGGTAATGTTTGGTGAAAGTATGTACAGAACTCCAGGTAGCAGCTTCTGGGATGTCCCTGGTAGGAACACCTCTGTGAAAGGTTGTAGAGGTAGATGCAGCCCTGGTTGAATGGGGTCTAATCCCCTGTGGGATAGGTTTTCCGTGGTGCTTATAGTAGAAATGGATGCAATGGCCTATCCATTTAGAAATGGTTTGCTTTGAAATAGCCTTCCTCTCTGCCCCTGCAGCAAATGCCACCAGCAGTTGTTAAGATTTCCTTTGAGGTTTAGTCCTGTCCAAGTAAAATCTAAGTTGTCTGTGCAGATCTAAGGAGTGCAGAATTCTCTCCCCTTTGTCCTGTGGATTAGAAAAGAAGGTTGGCAAATGAAAAGACTGATTAAGAGCCACACTGGATACCACCTTGGGCATGAAGGAGGGATTGGTCCTGAGGGACGCTCTGTCCGCATGAAAGATGATGAAAGGCTCCACTGCCATAATGGCCTGCAATTCAGATACCCTTCTTGCTGAAGTGATTGCTAGAAGGAAGGCAGTTTTCCAAGAAAGGAATTTTAACTCTGTACTTGCAGCTGCTTCAAAAGGAGGTACAGTGAGGTTTTTGGTCCCAGGCTGGAGTTGGGGCTCTCCTGGGTGATCTTAAATTTTTGGCCCCTCTGAGGAATTGCTTGAGCAGTGGATGAGAGAGATGGGTGGTTCTGTCTTGTAATGAGCTGAAATGGCTGAGGCATGAATTTTGATGGAGGAAAAGGAAAGGCCCTTGTGCAGCATCTCAGTTAAGTATTGAATAATCTGATGCAAGTTGGGCACTGCTGTGCCAATCCCTTGACTTTGGTTCCAGGCACAGAATCTTTTCCACTTTTCAGCATAGGATTTTCTAGTACTAGGCCTCCTTGCCTCCAAAATGACATCCAACACTTGTTTACTGAGGGATGGTAGCGGAGAGATTAGGTAATTAGCCAGGCTGCCAGGTTCAGAGATTGAAGCTGAGGGTGCAGAATCTGGTTCTCCTGTTGTGACAACAGGGTAGCAGTCTGAGGCAGGTGCCATGGAGCCAGCAATGACGCACTGTGCAAGAGAGGGTACCAATATTGGCGTGGCCAGTCTGGTGCAATCAATATCATCCTTGGTTTGTCCTGTTGATCTTTAGTAGTACTTTGGGGAGGAGAGGCAGAGGAGGAAAGGCATAAACCGATAGGTTTTTCTAGCTGAAGGACAGAGCCTCCACTTTCCAAGCTTGTTTGTGGAGAGTCCTTGTGCAGAATTTGTCCAATTGGTAGTTCTGGGGGGAGGTAAAGAGGTTTATATCTGGGCTCCCCCATTTGTTTGTCAACATGTTGAAAGTCTTTGGTTCTAGTTTCCACTCTTGTGGGTCCATGAGATTTCTACTTAGTTCGCCTGCCAGTGTATTTAGTTTTCCTGGCAGGAATTGAGCCTGTAGATGCACTTGGTAGCTCACAGAGCCATGGCTAGTCTGCAGAGGGGGTAAGAATGGGTGCCTCCCTGCTCGTTTATGTACCACACAACAGTGGTGTTTTCTGTCTTTACTATTAATTGTCCTGGAAGAATGTGGTCCTTGAAGGCTGTCAAAGGATTCTGTACAGCTAACATTTCTTTTTGATCGATATGCAGGTGCATTTGACTTGGCTTCCATTTGCCCTGAATGCACTTCCCTGCCAGGTGAGCCCCCCATGCATAGTCTGATGCGTCTGTTGTTAGGGTTTGGGCGGCAGGGGGTAGAGTGAATGGTAGTCCCTTGTTTTGGTGGCAGGCCTCTGCCCAATAGGAACTCTAACCGTTGGCAAGTTCTGATAGGAATCATTGTTTCTAGGTCATGAGAATGTTGACACCATAGGCTTTACAGATACCACTGTAGTTTCTTCATATGCAGCCTTGCATATGGAATTAGTAGAATGCAGGACACCATGAACCCCAAGGCTTGCATTATTTGCCTTGCAGATAGCAGGGTTTTTGTGGCCAGTAGTTTGAAGTAAGCTGTCAAATTAATTTGTTTCTATGGCGTGAGGAAAGCCATCTGGGAAGTTGTGTTCAAGCTTGCTCCCAGGAATATAATTTGTTGACAGGGTACCAGATGTGATTTATTTTCGTTTATGGTGTACCCCAGACAAGTTAGCACCTTTTGTACAAATGCAAGATGATTCAAAAGTATGTCCTGGCTTTCTGCCTGAATTAGACAATCATCCAGGTATGGGTATATTTGAATATTTCTTTGCCTGCAAAATGCAATGACTGGAGCTAGGCACTTTGTGAATACCCTGGGTGCCGTAGACAAGCCAAAGGGCAGTGCAGACAACTGATAGTGCATGTAACCTGCTTTGAAGCATAGGTATCTTCTGTAAGATTCCCGGATTCAGATATGCAGGTAGGCTTCCTTTAAATCCAGTGTTGCCAACCAGGCATCTTTGCCTAGCATAGGAAGCAACTGGTGAAAAGTTAGCATCTGGAATTTTAGAATCACCAAAAAGGTGTTTAAGGTAGATAGGTCCAGGATAGGACGCCATGAGTTGTCTTTTTTGGGTCCAAAAACACAGTAGTCACGAACAAACAGCTTTAATGAAGCTTTCGGGTCTACACCCTTCATCAGCACATAAAATCAACTTATACAAACCACATTTAAATAGAGGAACATTTGAAAATCACATGAACAAGCCAGCCATTCAGATAAAGACCCAAATTAATTATGCAAATTATTTAAAAGCACATCATACCTAAATTTCTTAAATACTCTATTATACTTATAAAATACATATATAAAAAATATATACATATACTTAAATCATCCATATTAAAATAAAATATAAGGATCATTAGAAAAAATGATAAGACAAAACAATTCTCATAAATTCTCCCTTTGTCGCTTAACTAACACTGGTTTTATACTTACTGACCCATTTAGGCCCAGAGGTTTATCAGCCTGTAGACGTACTATCCATTCATATTCCTTCAATAACAGAATATTATCTAGATCACCACCCCTAATGCCCATTTGTACCGTACAGATGCACCTAAATTTAAATGCATGTGTTCGAAATTCATGTAAATGTCTGAATAATGCGTTTGCCTCAACCTTCCTTTTAATCTCAGACCTATGCTCGGTTACTCTATCTTTAAGCTTCCTAGATGTTTTCCCCACATAAAAAACATTACATGAAGTGCAGTTAGCAAGATAAACTAGCTTAGTGGTATTACAATCTGCTCGAGAAACAAATTTAAACCATTCAGCTGTTATGGGGTGCTGGAAGCTACTACTACTATCATTGATATCAGAACAACAGACACAATTGTAACACTTAAAGGTCCCCATACTAGCTCGTATAGGGACAGATTCAGTCAAAAAATCCTTATAACATAACATTTGTTTAAACGTTTGACCATTTCTAAAAGCAAACCTTGGAACTGGACCTAGTAAATCTTTTAAGTCTGGTTGAGACATCAAAATTATCCAATTTTTTTAAATTATTTACAGACATTATTAGTATTAGCATTATAAGTGGTGGTAAATCTAAGAACAGAACTGTTAACTGACCTATCACCTTCCCCTTCTGTTGTGCAACATAAGTGGTTCAGGGATAAAGAACCAAAAACTGGTCTATAGGGGCCCCTTCTTCCTTGCTTCACCTCCTCATAACTCATATTAACATCTCTAGGATGATACCCATTCTCAATAAATTCTTTCCTCATCTTCTCAGTTTCTTCCAAGAAAACTTCCTCATCAGTTGTTAACCTACTAACCCTTATCAGCTGAGATTTTATAATACCTCTATAGATATGCATTGGATGCATACTGGCAGTATTTAAATACCTTGTTGCATGCACATCCTTTCTATGTACCTTGTTTCCAACCTACCAAGTTCTTTATAAAGCCTTACATCTAAAAAAATCTATTTTGTCTAGGGAAAAGTCCATCTTAAACTTAAGGAAGCATGCTGTGGTGTTAAGATAGGAGAGGAAACTTTTTAACGGAATCAAAGTCTCCTTCCAAATGAAAAAACAATCATCCACAAACCTACAGTAACAATCAAATAAACGCACATACTCATTATTCTCATTTAGAATATATTGCTTTTCCCATACATATAAAACTAAATTGGCAAAAGTATTCGCCACAGATGTACCCATGGCCACCCCAGTTAACTGCTGGTACGGAACACCATCAAAAATAAAAATATTCTTCGTCAGAACTAAATCTAATAAAAGGCAAATATTTTCAATTTCACGTGTCTGCTCAAAAGATTGCATCGTTAGGAAACCTCTTACTGCCTCAATCCCATAATCTATTGGAATAACTGTAAAAAGCGATGCTATGTCCAGTGTAACCAAGATGTAATCAGAACTAGTTTGGTGATTAAACCACATATCCAATTTTTCTAAAAAGTGAACCGTATCTTTCAAAACAGTTTCACACTTAAGTAGATACCTTCCTAACACTTTTTGTAAATATCTTTAAATTGGCTCGGTCACCCATCTCTTGCCAGACACGATAGGCCTTAATGGTGGATCACTCATTGATTTATGCACTTTGGGGATACCATAAATTTGTGGGATTTTGGGACATGTTACTGCTAAGTAACTAAACAGTTCAATTGTAATATCTTGATTCAGTTGCATATCATATAACGCCAAATTCACCTGAGAAACATGATCTTTCACATTTGCAAATGTTAATACTTTAAAAGTACTTGCGTCAGACAAAAATTGCTTAAACTTATTCATATACCATACTGTATCCATCAACACTGTAGCCCCTCCTTTATCAGCTTGTTTTAGTATGACACTACTATCTTTTTTAATTTGCAACAACAACTTGTATTCATTAAAAGATAGGTTATATTTAACATCTCCATTTCTATACTTACTCTTAATACTGTATAAAGCTCTTATCTCATTTTCAACAACATTTAAAAAGGCTAAAATAACTGGTGAAAGTTGAGGTACAAAAACACTCAGTTTTTTGCATACACAGTTCGAATCATTAGTTTGTTTAAACAAAGATTTAAGCATAACGTTTCTTGCAAACAATTTTACATCAGTTAAAATGTCCACAATATTGTCCTTAAAAGTAGGGATGAATTTCATTCCATTTTTTAACAAATTGTAGTGTTGCTCAGTCAAAACATAGTTAGAAAGATTAATAGTACCTTTTAACAACCAAATCCCTGTCCTCACCGCCGAGGAGCCTTGCTGGGTAGCTTCGGACTCTCGTTCTTTCTCTTCAACGCTTGTACCGACTTCTGCAATGTTTTCTGCCCTTGGGGCTCTTGTAAATTTCTCTGCTGAACCACTACCTTCTCCGGTTGTTTTAACCTGAAAGGTAAAAAAGAGGAAATCTCCATCTGTTTACGCTTTTCCTTTACTTCCGCTCCAGATACAGAGATCTCTGCTACGGGTGTAACTACAGACTCATTAACTTCACCACCGAGTGATGAGCTCGTCGGAATCTCCTCCCTTTTGGCACCTCCATTCACCGTAGTACGCTCACACTGACGCATCAAGGCAGGAACTGAAGCAGACATATTTGGCACGCCCATTTCATTATTGGCTACAACTAATGCCGGTGATGGCGGCAATTCAAATTTGTCCAATTCATCAAGAAGCCTATTAACCGGCTTCACTGACCTACTATTAAGTCTCTCAGTTCTCCGTTGAGCGAAATCCCCTCTCGGCCAACTAAAAATATGGCCATTTTTAAAATCTTTAATATCACGTTGAAGCTTTCACTTCTTTTGCATTTCTAATCTATAGTAAAGTGCTTGAACACGATTAATAAACAACTGATACTGTTAATTCAAACACTCCGTACCACATAGTTTAAAGACTTCCTTTTCAAGACAGTCTATTTCTTCTAATAATTCACATTCCACTTTCTCGAAAAATTGATTCATTAACTTCATATAACTCTTACTGAGTTCAAGATTCAATTGCTGCCACTGCATTAAAAGTTCCTGGTGGGTATTTCCATATGATGGCATCTTTAGTATACACAATCCACATGGTACTACCCCCAAGTCTAAATAGGCTAAAAAACTAAGCCTCTGCCATTGTAAATGCTTATAACTTTGAACATTTTTCTCTAAATGGCCAAGCAGCTTATTAAACTCAGTTAAGTCATTAGTTACATTATCACCTTGTGAAGACTCCACAACCTTGGATTGTAGCAACGGATTAGTTGACTTAGTTAGTAACCTTTTAATAGTTGAACTCATCCCTGCAACGGCAGTGTAGATACACAACAATATCGAAACAGCTGGCTTTAAATTCCTCCTATATTGTTGTAAGTGGCCACCTGCTACAACAATGTTCCACCACGAAAATACACTAGATCAGAAAATGTCAAGTTGTATCCAAAAACACAGTAGTCACGAACAAACAGCTTTAATGAAGCTTTCGGGTCTACACCCTTCATCAGCACATAAAATCAACTTATACAAACCACATTTAAATAGAGGAACATTTGAAAATCACATGAACAAGCCAGCCATTCAGATAAAGGCCCAAATTAATTATGCAAATTATTTAAAAGCACATCATACCTAAATTTCTTAAATACTCTATTATACTTATAAAATACATATATAAAAATATATACATATACTTAAATCATCCATATTAAAATAAAATGTAAGGAACATTAGAAAAAAAATGATAAGACAAAACAATTCTCATAAATTCTCCCTTTGTTGCTTAACTAACACTGGTTTTATACTTACTGACCCATTTAGGCCTGGAGGCTTATCAGCCTGTAGACGTACTATCCATTCATATTCCTTCAATAACAGAATATTATCTAGATCACCACCCCTAATGCCCATTTGTACCGTACAGATGCACCTAAATTTCTAAATTTCAAAAACCTAAAAATCCCTAACTGTATCTGGCTATCCAAGGAAGGCGAATTACAGAATCGCCTGAAGCATAGCTGAGTCAGAACCCAAATTACCACCAGTCCATAGTGTTTGAAGATGTGGGCAGTAGTCCAACTGGCAGCTTCTAAAACACCTTCTGCAGAAGCATTTCTAAAATAACCTGCTGAAGTTGCTGCTGCTTTTCTGGAATATTCTCTGACAAAGTATTACATCAAATACCATGTACCCTTCTGTTTGGGGGGTGTGGGGTATGGATTGCATGAGACAAAAGACTGCAAATCTCAAAAGGAAAGTCTTACGGTTTTGTGTGTGGAGTTGTTCTAATTCTTTACATATGAAAAACAGGACATTTTTTAAACAGACATACAAGGGAACATTTATATAATACTAAAAATGAAATATGACAGCACTGTTTAAAAATACCCGATGAACTGATCACATACCTAGTTTTAGACTTCTTTTTTTTTTGTCCTACAAGTGCTGAACTGGAACAGGAGAGGGTGCTTATAAGAATGACTTGTATTTTTGTTTGTCTCAATGGCAAATTTGATTAGACTGGGGACTATGGATTAAATGATAGCATGTCATGTAAATCATATGCACTGAAAAACAAAACTTGCCTAAAAATATAATTTAGGGTCTCCATCGATATATATGTTTTGTATCTATATACTTACATTGAAAAATTTAAGAAAAAACAATGACTTGCAAATTTCAGATACATTGTTTAATCACCTAAAGGAGGACACAAACATACCTAGTGTTGTAAATCTTTACTTTTAGTTTAACAGAGTGCATCTATAGTTTTTATGTGTGTGTGTGTGTGTGTGTGTGTGTGTGTGTGTGTGTGTGTGTGTGTGTGTGTGTGTGTATATATATATATATATATATATTGTCTTTCGGCTTTTTCCTGGTAAGGGGTCACCACAGTGGAACTCCGGTCCGCTAATGATTGGCAGTAGATTTTTACAAAATGCCGAGGTGCCAGCTCGACGCCCAACCTTCAATGAAGGCACGCCCATTTACGCAGGCATGTCTTTCGGACGCTACCCAACCATGGGGAGGTCATGCAGACTCCACACAGAAGGCACTCCCCAAGCCACGCCGAGAATTGAATGGGAGAACCTCTTGCTGTGAGGTAACAACACTACCACCGTACCACCCGCGGACAGATATACATATATATATATATATATATATATATATATATATATATATATATATATATATACATATATATATATATATATATATGGGTCTACTTCCGATTGACCGACACTTCATTTGACCGACAAGTATTATTGGCAAGAAAATGGGATATGCTCCCTTCCCCACTGCAGTGCGACCCTGGACTTAGAATATATAGTTAGGTGGTGTGGAGGGCACAGCCCCCCACTTAATTTCATATTATATTGTTTAGTTTTGCTTTAATATTGCTTAGTAAAATAAAAGTAAGTAGGGGGCTTCGCCCACCACACCCCCAATAACTATATATTCTAACTCCAGGGTCACACTACAGTGGGGAAGGGGGCATATCACATTTTCTGGCCAATAATACTTGTCAGTCAAATGAAGTGTCGGTCAAATGAAATTTCGGTCATTTGGTCTCGAGCAAATGGGTGTCGGTCAATCGGAAGTTAGGGCAAATGAAGTAGATCCATACATATACACATTATATATATATATATATATATATATATATATATATATATATATATATTTTTTTTTTTTTTTTTTTTTTTTTTTTTTTACTGTGAATCTTCTGAACTTTTCTTGTTCTTTTTATATTTGTGATAATGATGATGTTGGCTCTTATTACTGAAACAAATAATTTATTTTCATCCTCATTATACCTGTCATAGCAAAATGCAATACAAAAAACATCCGTTCTCATAAAAATGTAATATCTGTTATGAAGAGGTGGGCCATCACTTCCTATTATTACAGGAAGCAAAAAAGATCAATTTTGCTGAACTCTTGAATTTTCTTGTTGCAGTACAACTCATCTAGGCATATTTAGCTTGAGAATGGTAGTTGAACTGACCAATTCAGAGTTACTGCTAAAAACAACCACCGGCATGAATAAAATATTACGTTTTAAAGACACCGTTTCAGTAAAGAATATTGCATAATCTGGTTTGCCCATGATAGCTTGGACTTGGACTTCCTTCTCAGTAAGCCATTAAAAACATCTCCAAGAAAATATTTATGCCTGCTGTGTCAAGCTGCTTCAAGTTACAGCAATGGTAGCTTTTTCATCTTGAAGTTCCAAGTCTCATGGGGGACTAATATGTACTCTCGGACAACTTAGGCAAACTGCGTACCTGTACTTTGGTATCCAAGCAAGGTATATATATATATATATATATATATATATATATATATATATATATATATAGCTACTTGGTAATAGCTGCACATAAGTGTATGTATATATATATATATATATATATATATATATATATATATATATATATATATATATAGCTACTTGGTAATAGTTGCACTTAAGTGTTTTCTGTTGTTCTTCACTGGGGCCATGGGTGTACCTACTGCCTCCGTGAAAAATAGACACATTGGTGTAGTTAATGTTTTAAAACTTATCTTTTGTACCTTATATTTCACTGTAATATAATACTAATGTAACTTGCTTTTGCTGTTTGTACTATAAACGATACTTTTTGTACGTAATCCATTCTTTATCACTGTCCTGGCTAAAAACAGTTTTTGGACCAGTTTACTTACTTGGTTAAAGCATGAAAACAAACCAATCAATCAGTCACAGGCTGGCAATCCTCCAAGCTGACCACATGTGTGTGCACAATGTATAAAGGGGGGTGGGGCTGAAATGGGATGGCAACCAATGAGTGCAGGGCTAAGCTCTTTTTCCAACGTGATCCTGGATTGGATTAATGTGACAGCCACAAAATGAACTGGTAAGTTCAATAAACTCCTGTGTGACTACAAAACTGGCTAAATGCTCATACTAAACAAACAAACAAGACTGACACTACTCTTGCATACTCACTTTCTGCTGATCCCATCCCTCTCACTTTGGAGATGATTTTTTTATCACATTTGTACAAAAAAATTTGATTTTTAGCAAATCAAGAGAAAAATTTCAGCATACTTCAGAAAGCTGAAAATGTGAAAAAATTCTGTAGACTTTTCACAAGTTAGTAACACGCATCACACTGTTTTTTAGGACATACCAAAGTGTTTTAAAACTATTTTAACTTATTTATTTATTTTTTTATTTTACATTTGTTGACCGGGCTAGTCTAACTGGAGATATTTCCATTTTCAGTAGAGGCCCGGGGAGAAAAGCTCCACAGAGAATACACTTAAGGCAAGCATACTAGAGTTTAAAAAAGTTTTAAAAGACAGAAACTAACAACTCTACAGTTACTCATTATTACTAGTGAGCTTAATACTGACTCACATAGTGACAGTAACAAAAAAAAAATACTTATATAAATTATACTATACTAAGACTGATAAAGATAACTAAAAAAATAAATAAATACTACTTCACACAGTTAAACTCAATGACATCATATTAAGTTAAAAATACTTTGAGAGATAATAATAAGATAGTAAGTGTGAGAAAGAGAGCTAAGAATATGAGTAATAAGAAGAGGTAGGTTGAAGGAAGGACAGCAAGTAAGATAGTTAGCAAGCAAAGAGAGCTATAAGCCAGTCTATAAGCAAGGAATAATAGGAAAACACGTGGCAGAAGAGGAGGAAAGCCAGTTGGATCGTAGAAAAGTTTAATGTAGGAGATAGTAATGAAGTAGAGTCTGAGTAGTGAAGGATTAATCAGGTTTACTACATGTGCACAGCCAGTGGTTTTGGAAGTGAAGTTTGATGTTTAGTTTGAAAAGAGGTAATGATGCAATGGTTGTTATGTTACTAGGAAGTTGGTTCCATTTTCTACCTACTGAATTTGTGAAAAGGGAGTTGACAGCGGTGTTATTAGATTTTGTGGAATTAGCCAATAGTTTACTGGAGGAGCGGAGAGAGCTAAGATTATTGTAGGGGATAATGAGTTGAGAGAGTATAGGGGTGTTTGTTGGATGGTACAGAATTTTATGGGCAATAGTGAGTTGTTGGGTTGCAAGATAGTTTTGGAATTCTGGCCAGCCTAGTAGTTTCAGGTTGAGACAGTGGTGTGTTCTGTAGGGGTTTCCTGTAGCGAAGCGAGCAATGTTATTATAGCTGGTAGAAAGTTTGGTAAGGTTGTTTTATTGAGGTTGGTGAAAATGGGACAAGCATAGAGAAGAGAGGAAAGAAGATGGGAGTGAGCGATCCTAGTCCTAGAGGAGGGAGTTAGGAATGGTCTAATCCGATATAGAGATCCTATTTTCCTATTGACAAGTTTAATGGTGTTGTTAATGTGTTGGTTGAAAGAGAGATTATTATCAATTGTAATACCTAACAGTTTAGTAGTAGAGTCGGAGAGATGATAGTTGCATTGTTAGAAGAGATAGTGAAGTTTAAAGGGGTGGTTCTGGAGGTAGGAGTAAAGAGGAGGAGTTTAGTTTTCTTAGCATTTAGTAGGAGAAATCGACTAGAAAACCATGTCTCGACGGTGTTAAAGACATTTTGAGTAAGAGATCTAAGTTCTGAGGTAGAGGATGCAGAGCAGATGAGGGTAGAATCATCTGCATATTGAATGCAAGTAGCTTGGGGGATTATGTTTTGGAGATCATTTATGAAGAGGGAAAAAAGAAGTGGGCCAAGAATAGAGCCTTGTGGAACTCCAATAGAAACAGGCAGAAGAGAAGAGATGTGGTTATTCCAGAGAACAGCCTGTTTTCTGTTAGTGAGATAAGAAGTAAACCATCTAATGGCAGGTATATCAAAAGATAGGGATTCAAGAGTATTGATTAAAAAAAGAGTGGTTAACCATATCGAATGCTTTGGAGAGGTCTATGAAGATGGCAGAAGAGAGTAGGTTGTTGTTACGGTTCAGGTTAATAGTGTCAACAAAGGAGAGAAGGGCAGTAGTAGTACTGTGATTAGGTCTGAATCCATGTTGACTGTTTGCTATGATGTTGTGGAGAGAGAGGTGTTGTACAAGCTGATGGTGTATACATTTCTCCATTATTTTGGCCAAGGGAGAGAGGAGAGCAATAGGTCTAAAGTTAGAGTAGTCAATGGAGTTACCACCTTTATGGAGTGGGATAATGAGAGACCTTCCATATATCAGGGATGATACCTTCTTTGATTGTCCTATTAATGAGAATAGAAATAGGATATGCGATAGCCTTGGCAGCTTTTTGTAGAAAGAGTGAAGGTAACTTGTCTGCAGAGGGGGTACAAGGTTTTAGCTTAAGAAGGAGTCTGTATATGTAAGATGTAGAGATGGGATGTAGAGAGAATTTAGAGGAGGAGTTAATGAGGTTACATGTTGGGTGTGAGTTATTAGTGTTTAATTGATTAGCAAGAGCTTGTATAGTTTCAGTGAAGAAACAATTGAAAGCATCTGCAGTTTTTTGGGGGGTATCAGGATCAGAATTAAGTGGGGAAGGTGTTTTTGAACGTCCTGGGGAAAGAAGTCTATTAACTGAAGACCAGAAAAGTTTTGAATTATTAAGATGGGTTTCTTGCAGATTGAAGTAGAATTTCTTTTATCAGCTAGTATAGCTTTTTGGTTAGATTTCTAAGCTGGCGGAAGTGAAGAAGATCAGGGTTTTTCTATGTGATCTCCATGTGGCCCAGACTTTATTTCTAGTGAGAATAAGTTTTTGGTTTCATGGGAGAGCCAGGGGCAGCATTGGATTTAGTTCTAATGCTACGTTCAGGAGCATGCAAGTCAAGGATAGATAAAAAAGTAGAGTTAAAGTACATTACTGCATTTTCAAGAGGGAGTGTTTTTAATGGGTTCCAATTACATGCAGTAAGTTCAGACTGGAACAATTCTGGATTGAAGTGTTTGATGGTGCGTACATGTCTTATGATGCAGGGGTTTGTGCAATCAGCCTTATCCCTTGTTATGAATGTTAAGGAGTGATCACTTACATCATCAGGTAAAATTCCTACTTTGTAGTTATCTTTGACTTTATTTATAAGAATCCAGTCTAGAATGCTTTCTCTATTACTGTGTTTGTTGAGCCTTGTAGTTGAGGTAATAGTTTGGATAAAACCATGGAGGTTGATATGAGAAGAAGGATTATCAGCAGTAATGCTATTCCAGTCTATATTCAGGTCACCTAGTATGATGGTTTCTTGGGGATATGTGATAGATATCCAGCTAAGGTAATTTTCGAGGATTGGTATGTTATTACCAGGTGGTAGGTACATGCATATAATATAGATGGATTTTTTGGAGTTTAATTGTAGTTTTGAAATGATAGCTTCTATTTTGCTATCTTGTGTTGGAGAGGCAGGAAGGGTAGTAATATTTAGATGATTTTTATGAAGAATTGCAACTCCACCACCTTTACGGTTGGGACGGTCAAGTCTTATGATATTATAACCTTGGGGAGTAATCTCAGTGTCTTTAGTGGAGGGCTTTAGCCATGTCTCAGAGATGCAAAGAATGTCAAATGAATGTATCTGTAGGAGGGAATGCATGTAAGGTATTTTGTTGTTTATGCTTTGGGTATTAAGATGTCCTATTAGGAAGGTGTTATTGAGTTTGGGTATGGTCATTAGGGGAGAGTGGAAAGTTGGACCAGGGTTAGGGTGGATATCTCCAGATTGAAGGTTAAGATTGCTAGGTTTCATAGTGTGTTTACATTTTAGAAAGGTTAGAAGTTTAGTTTTGTAGTCTAAAGACAAATTGTATTTTAGGTGTGACAGTCGGTGGAATCTAGGTGGTTGATAGCTAGGTGTAGAAGAAATATATGGATAGGAATTTAGAGGATTTAGATATATTGTAGTTTGTTTATATGGATTGAAAGGTTGGACATGCAGTGGTTTCTCATAGAGGGATAGAAGGTATATCGAGCATAGGGTGGTAACTAATAGTGTGGAAAGTAAAATGTGGGATGACATGAGTGGAGTCATAGTGGAAGTATGTGTATCTATGAAAGGTGAAGAGAGGTAAGAGAGGGTGGAGTAGAAAGGTGTTGTTATAGTAAGGGAGAAGTATGGAAGAATATAAGAAAGATAACAGAGGAATAGGGGTATAACAGAGACCAGAGTACAAAGAAAGAGGTAGATTTTAGTGTAAATAGAGTACAGTAAGGTGGTATAAGTGAAGGAAGTAGAGTTTAAAAATAGAGAGAGTTCACTGTGAGTGTGAGACTGAGAAGGGGGGGGGGTGTGGCTGAGGGAGGAGGGAGGGTTGGAGAGTTTAGAGTAGGGGTGTGTACAGGGAGGAAGAGGATTGGAAGAAAAGGGTGGGCTATAAGTTTAGGACCCCTGGGGTGTGTGGGTGGGGGGGGGGGGGGGAGGGGAGCCGGAGAGAGCCCGGGAGCGCGGGAGCCAGTTCAGAGTCTGGGAGTGAGAATTGAGGAAACAAAACAAACAAACAAAAGGTACAGCAGGTAATAAAGAAGAATAATAGGAGGTAAGGTGATAGGGATAGGGACTATGTTAGAGAGTAGATACAGGTAGAAGGCTGAAAACAGTAAGTTTGGCAAAGAGTGAGAAAGAGAGTAAGGTTATAGGAGAAGCAGTGGGAAATATATTAGAAGTCAAAGGAGGATAGGCAGAAATGCTCTTTGTAATATTACTTGTTTCCCAAACAAAGTCTGGTAGTTCAGGTCTTGTGCATAATTTATTTATTCCTATTAAAGTTGGAACATTTAAGAGCTTTTCTTTATCTCCTGCAATGAAAACAGGCCATAAATCTAACTGTACAATCCATTTAGCAGAACATAAATAAGTGAGATAAAATAATCTTTAAGTAAGGTTCTTACACATGAATTTGCTGCAGTGTGAGACTAAGATGGAACTTAAGCAGAAATAAGGGGGGTGGGAGTTAGGACTCCAGCATAAACATCCTTACAGCTGGGATGACAACAATGGAAAACTTCTGTCCCAGCCTGATAAAGCTTGCTGCAGTCTCCAATTCACTGATGTCATCAACACCTATGAAGACAGGTAGGATTAGTTCCCTGTGCCTCTGTCCAGCAGAGCCATTGAAGTGATTTGAAGTGTTAGCGAGGAGCTCTGCCTAATATAGATTGGAATCTTGTTCCAGAGCATGGGAAGTCTCTGGGACAGGAATCTATCCATCCAGCACATCCTATTTATTGAATATAATAAAATACTAAAACAAGAGCAAAAGCAAAGCACAAGCAAGTCTTTTCAACTCTCAAAAGATTCAAACCATTTATTATAAATGATGAGCGCTTTCATTTATAATAAATGGTTTGAATCTTTTGAGAGTTGAAAAGACTTGTTTGTGCTTTGCTTTTGCTCTTGTTTTAGTTCAATTTTCAAACAAGAGCATTAACCAGCATGAGCAGCTGTCGTAAGCTATATGTGACTACATCCTATTTATTGTTATGGTGAGGTTTAGATCCCTAGAACTTGTGGCTCGAGGGGATATGATTTTCTTTAGGTGGTGCATGTCCATCAATTCTGGGTTGGACATGGCCTTGAATGTCAGGCATAGATCACCTCTGAGTGCAATTGAGTACAGCTGGAGTTTCTTCAGTCGAGCTGCATAGGGCATCTGTTTGAGGCTAGTGATCCTCTTGGTGTGGTACCTCTGTGATCTTTCCAGCTGTTGCAGGTGTCTTGTAAGGTACATCCCAAATGGGGCATTGTACTCTATGATGGGTCTGATGGGGCACAATGACCTCTTTTGATCTGGATGCAAACCCTTTCGTGATTAGGTGGGCCACATAGGATTTTCTAACCACTTTGGCAATGTGATTATCAAAGGAGAAATTACCATCTACTTGGGTCCCCAGATCCCTCATTACATCTTCTGTATTTAGGGGGCTACCACCTATGTGGTAATTTGTGGGTACTTTGTTTTTTCCATAGGGGATGACTATGCACTCTTTGGCATTTAGCTTGAGGCCATGGTTTTGACACCAGGTATCTCAGTGAGAACCTTTTGGAGGATGTCTGTGTCGGCCGGAGAGTCAATTATATCCCCTAGTTTGCAGTTGTCTGCGAACTTGGTCAGCAATAGACCTCCTATGTTTGCCCATACCTCTGAGAAGTATATGCCAAACAGGAGGGGTCCTAGGACTGAGGCCTAGGGAACACCAGTTTTAACCAGTTTAGAGTCAGACCTAGCTCCTGCAACTCTTACCATGTGGGTTCTGTCCGTGAGCCAGTTGACAACCCATCTCGTGACGTACAGGTTTATGTTCTGGCTGGTGAGCTTGTCTATAATACCAGAATGGGGAATGGTGTCGAAGGCCTTTGTGAGGTCTAGATAGGCTGTGTGGACCACCTTTCCCTCATCTATAGACTTGGTAACTGTCTCAAAGAAGTCCACCAGGTTTAGGAGGCATGATCTGCCCTTAAAGCCGAACTGGGTAGAGTCCAGTGTTTGCAGGTTCCCAATGTCTCTGTTAATGAGATCCATGATGATGCGCTCCATAGCCTTGCAGACCAAGCTATGTGGCTCCACCTTTGTGGAGAGGAATAACCGTTGCTGTGCACCACTCTATGGGGATGTAGCCTGTGGAGAGGTTGAGTTTGAACAGTGTGTTTAGGTGAGGGGTTAGTTCATCTTTCATCTCATGTCCACTGATGCTGTGTTTTTGGCTTTGGAGAAGGCTGTTTTAACCTGAGTTCAGTGTATTCTGTGCCATTCTGCACCAACTCCGAGCAGATCTGAGAATTGCCACTTAGATTCTTGACATAGCTAAAGAATGCCTTGTGGTTATCTTTGAGTCCTTTAGCATTTTTCTTTCAAAGCTAGCCTTGGATGATTTTATGAGGGATCACAGTTTCTTGCGGATACTGATCAGGGATGTCTTACCTTCTTGGGATTTTACTTTTTTCTGTACTAGATTCCTCCTTCTGTAGTATAGCTTGTATATGGCAGGGGTCCACCAGACTGGCAGCATTATCCTTTAGCATGGGGGGCTTGAAATGTTCCACCTTTTCACAGTGATTTCTTTGACCAGTTGATCCAGGGGTTTGAGTTTATAAATTCTAGGAAATGTTGGACAAGGGAGTAGTGCTTTCAGTAGTTCTCCCAGTTAATGTTTAGGTATTGAATCTCCCCCATCAGGGTATTGGTTTGGAGGGACCTTTAGGTTTCCAATGTTTCCTGGGTCATGGTGGGTGATATGTAGCAAGCTACAATTTGAAATGCAGTTTTGCCCGTTGTTAGTTGCATATGGATGATCTCTGATGAATATGGATAAGCATGGTATGAGTTGTTAGCTTGGTAGTGCTTGGGTGCTCCTGAACCCTAAACCAGGGTTCTTCTGTTACTGCACATATATTTTCTTTTTTCCATACTGAGGAGTGGTTTAGGCGTCTGTCATCCCAGGCTGACAGACACTGGATCCCCTTTGAAGGACACCAGAAGCTTAGCCAGTTGCTGAATTGGTCATTTTTTTCTTTATACCGTATATTCTTGGTGAAAGCAAAGCAGGACGATGCTCGGTCAGGAGTCATCTCTGCCTGCCTTGGCGAGAGCATCAGAGAGCTCTTTCATGTCTCTTTGTAGTCACCAGGGAGAGTGGCACCAGGTCATTCACACCAACATGGACAATTTGAGATTTGTGTACTTGTTCTGCTAACAGTAACCTTCTCCTTGTTTAGCCTAGTCACCTGAAACTGCCTTTGGACATGCCTGGATAGGTACAGTGAACTGTTTTACTGATTGGCTGGTTAGCAGGAAATGAAAGAGATAGTAATTAGCCCAAAATGGCCAATAAACTACTAATTTCTGGGGCTGAAACCACTCCTCCAGGGACAGAGGCTACAACAGTTAAACAGGTAATTTAAACACAAAACTACTTTGTTAAAGTGCAGGGGTAAGATAACTATTTTAAATTACAGAAACTAAAGTCTCTATCTCTGCTGCTGTGTAGAATTCTGCAGCACCAGGCATTAGTGCAAAAACCTCGCAAATGCGGGTTTTATAGCAGGGAAATGAAAGAGATAGAAATTAGCCCAAACAGCTCAAACTATCCTTAACACCTCGACAGCTAGGGAAGTTAAGTGTGAAGGAGGATGGAAGACGAGTCAAAGTAGTACAATTCAGGCTTCACAAAACACTGCAGTTTGGCCATTCTAAGCACTTTGAAAGTGTGTTCTGTGGCATTTGCACTGTTTGTGTTTTAAGTAGTCAGTGAATGGTATGAAATGTCACTTAAAACTAACTGACTGAAAGACAGCAGTGTATGCATGCAAAAATCAATGTAGTGCCAGGAGCTTCTGGAAGAAATAGGCATACATGACATAATTTTTTACAGCCAAGCACTGGATTATACGACAGACTAAACAATCAGAATTATTTCAAGATGCCAGACCCGATGTGGTCAGACTCAGAAATTACGTATAAATTTATTTTATTTATTTTATTTTATTTATTTAACATTTGTTGACGGGAATGTCCGACTAGGTTCCACAGATCCTGTTTTCAGCGGAGGCCCGGGGAGAAATGCTCCAAAAAATATATTTAAAAACCTGTTAACAGTCCCAGAGGGGTGTTAAAATGTAGGAAACACCAAACCATGATGAAATAAACATGTTTTTTTAAGTCTGTGGGTGCAGTTCTTCTTTAACTTTGTTTTCCTCAGTTTTGCTTTTCACACTGGGAGAACTGGAGTGCCACTGAAACTGTTATTCTGGTTAAAACTCAGTCAATGGCTAGTGAGTACACTGGCTGATTACCAGCAAAGAAGAAATTTGGAAAAGCTAAAAGAAAATCAATCAGAAAAAAGAAACTCAAAGCCTTGTCACTATGCTCTGTATCCTAGGAAGAAAAGAAATAACTATACAAAAGATCAGCCTGCATAACAGTGTGTGCATATAATACAAAAGTTGAAAATACACATTCAAAATAACCATCATGTATAACTGGTAGAATAACAGCTTTTTACCATAGTGGCTATGCTATCCATATTATCTTATTATTTATTTATTTACTGACATTTGTTAACTGGGAAAGTCCACTGGGCCCAATGACCCATTTTCAGTGGAGGCCCGGGGAGAAAAGCTCCATTCAATCACAAAAATTTTTACATAACATTATCTTAACTTTGAAAGTCAAGAAAGTTTTTACATAATACAAACACACAAGACAAATACATATTATAGAGGTATACAATACAATAAAATAAACCCAGTGTGTTAAATTTTTAGTAATTCTGATTAAACAATTCTGTTTATTCAGCCACAGAAATAAAGAAAGCAAGGGCGTTTGGATACGAAGACAGATGGTGTAAACTGCAACTATATTAAGTTAGTAACAGAATTTGTAGCATACAGTGGCAAAAACATTTAAGGTGGTTTAATCATATGACTACAAGAACAGACAAGGTTATTGAGATAGTGTTCTTTTAGTGTAAATGTAAATGTTTTTAAAGAGTCGAGTTGAGTAAGAGAGAGAGGGAGTGCATTCCAAAGTTTGGCAATGGCATGGTAATAGAGACATTGTCCATCTCTTTTGTTGGGTTTAGTTATGTTAGGGGTTGTTTGTTAGAGGACCTAAGATGCCGAGTAGGGGTGTGTGTTTGTATTATAGTTTGAACGGATGGGCAGAAGTTTGGATTATTTAGTAGTTTGTGGGTGAGAGTAAGTTGTGAGTAATGTATATAATGAAGGAACTCAAACCAGTTTATAGATTTAATGGCCAGGCAATGATGTGTGCGAGTGTCTTGGAATGTAACTGGTTCTACAGTTATAGACAAAAAGAAAAAAATGATGAAATTATATTAAGAAATGCAGAATGCAATAGCAATATTGCAGGAGACACATTTAGAAAGAAATGAGTATATCAGTTTGAAAAAAAAAATTCAGAATGGATATTCAGCAAAATATCACTGACAAAGAAAAGAGGAGTAATTAAACTAAATGCTATAGGTGCTAGTGATCAAAGGGGGAAAAAGACAATAACGGTAGAAATGTGGTAGTACGGGCTATTGGCAAGGGAGAAGGATTGTGCTGGGGTAAGCTGTTACTATGGAGCTTATGAAAACATGGAGATAAATATTCAGATTACAGCAGGGAATATTGCTTATAAATGGGGAGTGGAACTTGACTTGTAATAGTGAGAATGTATAAGAGGAACCTAAAAGGGAAATATAGCAAAAAGGGCAGATTTGTGAAGAAATGTATGAAAATATTTGGTATAGAAGATGTGAATTCAGAAGTAGAACTCTGACAGAGTTTACATATTATTCCCCAATTTACAACAATTGAGCTAGACTAGACAGACATTATATTTCACAGGAACATATGTACTTCACTGAAAGCTTCAACACACATCCAATAACTCTTTCAGATCATGAAGCAATAAAATCTAAGATGGAAATGCAGAGTCTTCTTCTTTCGGCTGATCCCATTAGGGGTCGCCACAGTGGATCATCTGTTTCCATTTCTTCCTGTCCTTTGCACCTTGCTCTGTCACACCAACCACCTGCATGTCCTCTCTCACCACATTCATACGTAAAAATGAGACACTGGCACTTTCCCACCTACCTGTTAAAAGAGGGGAATTTAAGGAATGGGTAGTGGAAATTATTTGAGAGTTATTAGGGAATATGGATATATCTTCTGAAAGTATACTATGTTAGTGGGATAAAATGAAAATGGAGTTAAAAGAGTAGAAATAAAAGATACTGTTAAGAAGTAACAGGAATTACTTGAGAGGCTGACAAGAGATGGTACAGAATAAGAGGAATCTCACAAAACGAGGACAGGGGCAAATGTAGAGTGCTAAAGAGAAAATAAGGGGATTTCTAGATAACAGACATGACTTTACAAAGATTGCTGTTAAACAACTACTTTTCGATAACAACACAGAGCACAAAAACGTTTACCACAAAGACTTTGACAATAGAAAGGGTTGTTCCCAAACTCAGAGAGCCTAAAACAGGCAAAATAACCAGACATTCTATATAGATTTTACAGATTTCAGAAAATGTATGCAAATTTGTATAAAGCAGAGAAATATGAAAATCAAGGGCACAAAATGTAATATTCATGTAAGTCTTAATTATATCAAAGTTAGCGGTAGATGAGACTCGACAATTAACAGTTAAAATAGGAGGGAAGGAAATAAAAATGATGGTATATAAATCAATCTTCAGGAAGGTCTCCAGGAACAGATGGCATTCCTGTGGAACTTTGAAAGTTAGGAGACAAGAAAGTGATAAAGATGTGGAAGATTTTGTTTACCTGTATTTTAAAAGGAGTGGAATCGTCATCTTGGATTAAAGCTAGGGTAGCTATATTACCCAAGGAAGGTAAAGGCCCATCAGACCCAGTTTCATACAAACCCATTTCAATTTTAAACCATGATTATGA
This sequence comes from Protopterus annectens, assembly GCF_019279795.1. Lineage (NCBI taxonomy): Eukaryota > Metazoa > Chordata > Ceratodontiformes > Protopteridae > Protopterus > Protopterus annectens. The sequence goes on from NC_056739.1 coordinate 818,571,683, forward strand.
TTTTTTTTGGTCTATACTAGCTTAAAAAATAGCAAAGGTGTTGTCAGAATTGATAGACATAGATCAATGTGGTTTTGTGGAGGGGAGGCAAACATATGACAACATTAACAGAACAATGATAATCCACAGGGAAAAAATACTGCTGCTGTTAGTGGGTCTTGATGCAGAGAAAGCATTCAACAGAGTAAGTTGTGATTTTCTGAGTAGGGCAAAGGAAGCAGTTGCATTCCCTAATGTAATAACATTAACTAGGAGGATATATGAAGGATCTGAGGCAAGAATTAAAGTGGGAGGGCTCCTCTCTGAAAAGTTGTGTTTGAACAGACGAACTAGGCAGGGGTGTCCTCCTTCCCCTTTCATATTTGCTTCACATTTACTACCATTGGTACAGAAAATGAGGGACTCAGAAGTGCAAGGACATCTCAGTGCTGCGGAACATTTTGATTCAAGTTTTTTTCAGGATACCACAAAACAAAGACTAACACACAAATTTATTCAGCAATACCAATACTTATTGGTGTGTGATATGAAGTATTAGGAGTATGGATTAAAACGGGTTCTGTTAAGACAGCAAAGAATACGAGGGAAGAGACTAAACAAAAGATAATATACAAGCAGTGACAAGGTTTTTAGCCCCTTTCATTGTATATGTATGCATCAGGCATATTTTTATCAACAAGAAGAGAAGTTGTGGACAGTAATAGAGTTGAAGGAATTTGAAGTGGGGGGTTAAAGAAATTGAGAGCAAGTAGGATTTTGGATGCATATTCTTAAGGAGAATGATTACAACCATACAAAATACTGAACTGCGTAGACATGGTAAGGCCTTATTAAGTTTAATTATGCTGGCTGCCTATCCCAACTGTATCTTGTTTGTTTGTGTCTTGCAGCTTTTCCCGGTTAGGGGTCGCCACAGTGGAACTCCGGTCCGCTAATGATTGGCAGTTGATTTTTACATACCGGCTTGCCAGGCCTGATGCGCAACCTTCAACGAAGGTACACCCATTCACGCACGTCTCCACCCAGAAGACGGTCTAGCTGAGAATCGAACAAGACAGCGTCTTACTGTGAGGCGACAATGCTCCCGCAGCACCACCACCGCGGGTCCTATCCCAACTGTATCTGAAGCACTGAATAGCATAAAAGCGATAAAAAAATGGAAGCGGGATCTTCAGAAAGGGGAAGGACCAAACTAAACAGAAACAAAAGGAAATTGTGGGAACAATACAAGCAGAATAATGTCCAGGAAGAGTGAGGTTTAAGGGAAAGCAAGAATTCAGCAATTTATGTAATGTTGGACTGGTGATCATTTCACAGAAACAAGCAAAGATATGTGACATATAATGCATGTAAACAGAAAAATGTTAACATGGTTTAGATCTTAAGTGACAACATAAAGAGAGTGCAAAAAAATATATACTTATGTCTGCTTGTATGACAAATCCCCTAGTCAGTGCTTGTCCCTATGTTGTAAATCTAGAATATGGAAAACAAATGGGTTCAAAACACTTTTGCAGGAGGTCCGATAGGCATCTGACACAGACAAAAAAAGAATATAGAAAATAAATTAATAAATTTACCTACTATAAATGCTAGCATTTCAGAGACATAACACAGATTATCATGTCCTCCTTAAGAATGTCTTATATCTTCACCACCATATTGTATAATTATCTGTTTTAAAGAACATAAGTTATCTTAGTTCCTTTCACTACATTCTCTGAAGACCGCATAGCATGTGTTTGTAATCACTTGCACCTCTCAGCCTTGGTCATGGCTACCATGTTAAAATTAATAAACAGAATGGCCTTTCACAAAGTACTCTCTCATCAAGTGCATGTGTGTGCACACTTCACAAAATGGGCAATGCAACCCACATCTACAGCAAAGTCCACCACTGCCATGCATCCTGCTCTCAACAGACTCAGAAAGTTGTCTCTCTAGTACACAACTGCCTTGACTATAAAAGTCCAGAATATCACATCCACTCATAATGTTACTTGTATCAGAACCCCTTCACCCAAACTGCATCGGTGCTCTTCTCATTGGAAAAAAACACTCCTCATTAGTGTCACTGATTTCCGATGACAAAGATACGTATTTCCCCATCAGGTACTGCACACTACCAAACCATCCCTGGCCACCTCTACATCCAGTTGACCCACTAGATTCACCAAAATCCACAATAGCACACTCCAGTTCTACTTCTACTAGCCACTGTGGTACACTTTGTCTGACTGTATAAAAAGACAAACACGTACCTTAGTTCACTTGTCCTTTAAATGCACATAAAATTCTACCACATCTCCAGCTCTCCCTTCGCCGCACCAATTCAATATCCTCGATAGCCACAATACATTCTTTCTCCAAGACCATTCCATTATTCACTTCAGCTGGTTCACAATACTCTCCTTGAAGTACTTTCGCAGACCCAAGAGTAACGTCTCCTTACTGTCTGCAGCTTCTCTCTGACATGATACTGCTCAACACAAACGTGCCCCCTAAACGTCTTTAAAGTCTCTAGTGAGAAGAGCCCTAGTCACAAGTGATAAGCTGATCTCCATCAAATGATCGAGGCCCCTGGGAGAAAGACCACCTGGTCCTCATGCCTTATCCTCACTTAAAGCACTGCCTGGTTAAAGTAGTGGCCACACACCCGGATTCAAAGGAAATTAGCTGCAGTATTTCAAAAGACTTTCGGCTGCCCCAAAGTGAGCTTTAAAATTCCACTTTTATTACAAAATACAGACTACTGGACTACAGGCACCTTGGTTATGCCTTCAATGAAAGAATGTTGAAGGCATAAGCTTAGGTGCTAGTTTTTTCTTATTTTGCAATATAATAAAAGTGGATTTTTAAAGATCACTTGGGAGCAGCCAAAAGTCTTCTGAAATTTTGGTAATTTGAATTAAATGGCATTCACCCTGCATCAATTGTTTTTAACTAACTGCAATAACTACTACTACTTAGGTGCCCCTGATCTCCCTTGCCTTTGTAAAGACTTAACTCAAAGTATTTGTTCAATCCATCTTAATGTGAGTTTTCTTTGGTTTTGCTCCTAATTTTTTTTTACACACCCTAATAAAGTCTATCACTCCCTCACAGAGATCTTGTTCAGTATGCATCTTTGCTGCCCTCACCAGTTTCATATTTCTGCTTGCCTCCTTGTACTGGGACACACCCACTTCCACATCTTTAGGTTCATAGGTTGGTACTAGGCTATCGGCCTTAGGGCCTATACAAGCCTAGCCATAACAATTCCCTGGCTATTTCTTCCCACAGTATTTAATTCCCTGGACCCCTGTCTAGCTGGGCAACTGACATGACCCCCGGGGTGAATTTCCTATCTCCCATTCAATCATCAAGGTTCCTTTTGAATAGGGCCAAAGAGGCACTCTGCTTGACATATATGGACAGTCTATTCCAGAGTCTCTGGGTCAGGAACCTATCCCTCCAGTATGTTTTGTTCATTGTGATGACAAGGTTTAGATCCCTGAAGCGTGTGTCTCAGAGGGATTGGGATTTCTTTAAGTGTAGCATGTCCAACAGCTCTGCGTTTGACATGGCCTTGTATGTTAAGCAGACATCGCCTCTGAGTAGACGGTATGTGACAAGAGTATAGATGAAGTTTTTTTTAGATGGTCAGCATAGGGCATCTGCTTTAGGCCTGTGATTCTTTTAGTGAGCTATTTCTGTGGCCTTTTCAGTTGTTGCAGATGTCTTGAGAGGTACATAGCAAACGGGGCATTGTATTCTATAATGGGTCTAATGAGGGATGAGTACAGTGGGACAATGACCTCCTTTTTTCTGGATGAAAAGCCCTTAGTGATGAGGTGTGCCACATAGAAGGATTAACCGACTGTTGTGGTGATGTGGTTACCAAAGGTGAGACTACTGTCCACCTGTGTCCCTAAGTGTCTTATCACACTTTAGGTGTTTAGTGTACTGCCACCTATGTGGTAATTCACGGGTACATGTTTTTTTCCCCAAAGGGGATAACTATACATTTCTTGGCATTGAGCTTGAGACCATGGCTCTGGCACCAAGCATTTGTTTCTGCAAGGCCTTTTTGTAGAATATCCACATCACTTGGAGATTCAATAATGGCTACCAGTTTGCAGTCATCTGCGAACTTTGTTAGCCAGAGTCCCTTAGTGTTGGCCTGTACTTCACAGAAGTAGATGCCAAACAAGAGCAGTTCCAGGACTGAACCCTGAGATACTCTACTTATCTGGAGCTGGATTTGGAGTCGGCTACTTTTACAGTGTGGGTTCTGTCAGTAAGCCAGTTGGCAACCCAACGAGTGACGTAGGGATTAATGCCCAGCTAACTAAGTTTATCTATGATTCCAAAGTGGGTGATGGTGTTGAAGGCCTTGGCGAGGTCCAGATAGGCTGTGTGGACCCACTTTACCCTTGCCCACGGCTCTGGAGACTGATTCGAAGAAGTCAATCAGGTTCAGGGCACAAGATCGGCCCTTCAAGAACCCAAACTGCGTGGGGCCCAGTGTTTGAAGGTTACCAATGTCTTTGTTTATAAGTTCCATGATAATATGTTCTATGGCCTTGCAGATCAGGCTCGTCAGACTGATGAGGGTGGTAGTTCCCAGGATCCAAGGTGGATTCCCCCTTGTGGAGTGGGATAACTGTAGTTGTGCGCCACTCAGTGGGCACAAAGCCTGAGGTGAGGCTATGATTAAACATGACACTTTGGTGAGGTGCCAGTTCATTTTGTATTTCATGTAGTACACAGCCTGGGGTGTCGTCTGGTCCCATGGATACTGTATTCTTAGCTTTGGAGAGAGCGCTTTTTACCTGTGTGGCCATTATTACCAGAATTTGGCAATCTTTCGATATTGAGATGGGCCCTTTAGGGGTTGAGAAGGGGGTGAAGTTTGCACTGAATCGATCTGCCAGGATATTGGCAATATCCTTGGCATCGGTATATTTAATGCCATTCTGTTGTAGCTCAGGGCAGATCTGAGCATTGCCATTTAGATTCTTGACATAGCTATAGAATGCCTTGCGGTTGTCTTTAGAATCTTTAGCAATTTTATTTTCGTAACTAGCTTTGGAGAATTTTATGAGGGATCTCAGCTTCTTACTCAGGCTGGTAAGGGAGTTTTTTGCATCCTGGGATTTTCCTCTTTTCAGCAACAATTTCTTCCTTTTGTTGTAAAGTTTGTTTATGGCAAGGGACCACCAGTTTGGCTTCCTTTTTTTGGAGGAGAGCGTCTTGGTTCTATTGGGGATGGCACGATTCATGTACAAGTGGATGTGCTCATACTGTGCCTTATTATAGGATTCAGCAGTCGAACTTTCAGTTCCCATCTGCATGGGTGTCATGAAGTTTGTCACTTCTGACTTGAGTAGCATAAAGTTGGCTTTGGAGAAGTTTTTTATGGAGGTTTCCTTACTAGGGGGTGGGGGTGGATGTGGATGTCAAGACTGATTAGCTTATGGTCAGACCTGACCAATGAGGGGGTGACCAATTGGTGTGGAGCATCGATTTCCTATGTTGGAAAATGACCAGGTCTAGGATACTGGAGCCCCTGGTGGGACTAAGGATTAGTTGATTCAGGGTGTTGGAATTTATGAATTCCAAGAACCGTTGGGCAAAGGTGTTGGTACATGAGTAGTTCTCCCAGTTAATGGCAAGGTAGTTGAAATCACCCAGTATTTGGGTGTTTGGTTGTATCTTAATATTCTCCAGTATGTTTAGAAAGGTGTAGTGAGAATCCTGGGGCATGGTGCAGGATCTGTAGAAAGCTACAATTTGGATTGCAGTCTTACCTAGTGTTAGTTGCACCTGGAGAATTTCAGACGCATTGTGTTAGGCAACTAGCCTGGTGCTGTGAATATCCTTGGTGAATATGGACACTCCCTCCACCTTTAGTGTTTCGGTCCTGGTTTGGTGGCGGAAAAGTGTGGTAAGAGTTGTAGCCTGGTGCTGCAGGGGTGCTCTCTGGAGCCTTGAAACCAGGTCTCAGTTACTGCACACATATCGATGTTCTCCATTTTTAGGAGTGCCTCGAGAGAGTGCATTTTGAGGTTTAGACTTCTAGCTTTGAGTAGCATTACCTTCAGATTTTGCATGCTTCTACCGGTTATGGTGGTAGTTTTGTCCTTTGAAATTTGCCTAAAAAAGGCACTATAGGGGTAGCAAGAGCTTTAGCCAGTAACCTGAATCCTAGGGGCAACAGGTAGAGACCATCTCTGGCAAAGCATCGTGATCTGTCGATCATGTCATCCCAGGCAGACAGATACTAGATCCCCTTTGAATGACACCAGAAGCTTAGCCAACTGTTGAAGTCAATCATTTTGTCCTTATACTGTGGTATCATTCTGGGCAAAGGCAGGATGCTACTCAGGGCTAGGGTCATACCTGCCTGGGCCACATGATCCGAGAGCTCTACAATGTCTCTTTTCATGTAGTCCAGGGAGGTACGTCTCAAGTCATTCACTCCAACATGAGCAATGACAGAGTCATATTTGTATTTGTTGTGGAGTGACTTGAGTGCATGCATTATGTGGCGGATCCTGGCACCTGACAGGCAGCTGACTGTAATTTTCTCTGTGTTCAGCCTGGTGAGTGGGACATCAGTGTACCTGACTATAGAGTCAACTATGATTAAAGTGTTGGGTATGTTGTCTTGCCTTAGGGGCTGTTGCTGGGTGGCACACTGGTGTTGTGAGCTATGTGTCACTTTGGTTGTGATTGGTGTTTGTTTACATTTTAGCTTAGGCAGTCCTTCTTGCTTGGGCAGGTTACTGTTAAGGGCCTCCACATATGTGGGCTTAGTGTTGCTATGTGTGGATGTTGATGGTGTGGGCTTAAGAAGGGATATGTGTTGCTTGAGGTGTAGTGTGGGTGTAACCTTCTCCTCTTGACTGTCTAGCACAATCTTGGGTGGAGAGAGCTTTGCTTCCAGTTTGGCTATGTAAGTGCATCTCTCACAGGTTGTAGTGTTGGGTGGTAGGGAGGAGAGGGTTGTCTGTGTACATGAGGCAATTGCTGCATTGCCCCAGGATGGACAGGAGAAATCACAGGAAGCTGACCCTTGGACATGCTGGTTTGGTGTTTTTTTTTGTAAAATACAAGAGCTGTTTTCCCTTACCTTAGCAAGGTACTTTGCAATTATAGGCTGTTTAGTGCCTATGATTAATTTCTCCTTATAAACAAGGAGAGTTGAGTGCTTGTATCAGTTTAAGACTTCCTAGTGCTTTCCAGCAGGTTTTAAAGCAAGTGCTAGTCACAGGGATGCTTAAAGGTAAGATGAAAAAAATGGTTTATCCTAAACACTGCAGTGTGCACTAGAGGAGTTATATGTGAAAGTAGGTAACTTAAGGTTTACCTGTCTAAAAAGTTGTTTTAGTAGAGAGTCACTATTTTTAAAACAGCAAGATAGATTTAAAAGGGGGTGGTCACTTTTGTATTCTGGTACTATGGAATACAGTAGGATGGCCAATAAATTTAAATAGTTGAAGGGGAGTGATTTCACAAAATGATAATTTTGTGCTTACTCACACAAGCCAGTAAACACAGAGAGGAAATAGAGATATATGGTCAAATTAACATAAGGGGAAGGCAACTAGAAAGACTTCTGTTTAGCTCTACTCTACCACATGTTCCGCTTTTAACTGCAAGCTTTACATTCCTATAAAGGTACACTCTTTTTTGTACTTGGGCTTAATCTTGTCTACAACTCTAGGTATTCCACCCCTGTACCATTCCCACTATCAACCCCTCAGGGTACCTCCATTTCCTAAACTCAAGTTCGACAACTCCCAGTTTAGCTTGATCTACCATACCAAAATCCCGCAGACATTCTTGTTTTGTTTTCTTACTGCTCCTACCCACTACACTACATGCCTAGACATCTGTGATTCTCACCATCCTTGGTTAAGGCCATATCATCAGAGTACAAAATTGTAATATGGCCTGTTAAACTTTCGTATAGTGCCACAGAAATTCTTTAGTTAATAGCAGCATATTTACCTGCCACCCGATACACCTTTACAAAACATCTAGTAAATAACGTGTACCAGATAAACTTATAATGCTTTTTTAAAATAAACTATCTCAAAACAAGGACAATGCTTCTGGCTTTATTGTAATCTGCTAGCAGGCATAAACACAGCCATATTATCAAAAAAGAGACAGACAAATCAACAGCCACCAAGAATAAGAAAAAAAGCATGAACAATATAAGAGAGCTGCGATAAAACTATGGAAGCAGTACAATCTTCAGAATAAAATAAAATGCATCAACGTTTCTAAATTGACAGCCTGGCAGCAAGGTGCATTCTAACTACTCTAAGAAATAATATAAGAAAAAGGTTTCTTCTTCTATCTGAACATGTCCCTTAAAGTACTAAATACAAACTGAATTTACCACATGTGAAATAAAATCAGAGTTAGAGATGGCGCAGGTTTGTTTAGTGGCCCAGCACTGCAGGAGCCAATAGGGAAAGGTGAAAGTGAGTGGCTGATATCAGTTCCCCCATCATGGAAGGGAGGAAGGCTGGCTACTGTGATGCAATTGGGCTAGGGATGTGTGCCAGGTTCTGCCAGGACAGTATGGTATGTACAAGAGCATGACTCTCCATGTGGAGAAGACAAAGTAACAGGCCCTTCCACAAGCAAGTGCATATGTCAGTTGGCTGGGGAGGGGGGTTACATACTTTGGCCATAAGCAAAATACCCCGATGGCTGTCTGGATGACAGTCTGCTGTGACCGGTTCTCTAGGAGGGAAAATGAGTCCAATTAATTGAAGGATACTGGACAGCTGAACAGTAACAGGCACAGGGAAAGAAAACATTTAACAAAAGTCACATAAAGCTAATATTAAATTCAAAATGCACCATCTATGCAACCACCAGTAAAACTACATTAGCAGGTATCTAAATTTGACAGGGTGTAGTGTATGATGAAATAGGCAACACACTGCTTGCAGACAGATGTTTTTTGCTTGAAAAACAAATGGCTAATGTAGGTTTCAAGCACTACTTTTTAAAACTCATTTCTTTATTACTTCCTCTGGAAACCACAGTATTTCATTTTGATGCACGACATTGTCAATATTCTTTGGTACAGGATATCCTCAACTTTCCCTCTCTTTTTTTTTGTACTTTTTTCTCCCCCTGCCACATGACCATCTCGGCTATCACCTCAACTATGATGTGGTATGGTCATCATCCAAGCAACTATCAAGGCATTTTGCTTACTTCCTGCTTACTTCATATAGCCACAAAATAAATGGAATAGGTAGTGCCAAGGCAGTCACCCAATTTTTGAAAATTCCCAAAAAGTTATGACACTCCTTGTAAGCAAATGCAATCAGTCTCTGGTCTCCACCTGGGATTATAACAGCAAGTGCACCCACTGACATACATTCCCATCCTCCACCCTAGAAATAAAAAAACAAGGCTGCAAAGACTTCCATTTCTATTTTTCCCCAAGCCAGCACCTCCAGTGCTTGCATAACAGAACCCAGGTCAAATAGGGTTAAGTTCCATTTCCAGCTTTCTCTTCTACACAGCCAGCAGGATGCCTCAGCTTTCCACCAAATATTTGGTAGCATTATAAAAGTTTGATACTTCTAGCAGCATGACATTATTCAAAATAATTCTGTCAGCAAAAGCAAGCTTGGAACAAATTCTACACTTTAGTATGGCACTGGCTCAATATACAGAGATACAAGTGGTGCTGTAAGACAACGTGGTACATCCTTCTAAAAGGTAACCAACTCGAAGTCTTACTTGGTCAAGACTGATTAATTTAATAAGATACCCATTTCTTCCAGTTGTGGTCAAGCTGTGCTACCTGCATCCCCTTATATAACTTTAACAAACTGAGGTTGACAAACTGTAGAGGGAAGGTATGAATTTCACTGCATGAAGTGCCAGCTGAGCAGGCGTCAGAGACCCGGCTGCAAACTCAAATATTGTTAGAGAACGTAGCAGATACAAGCAACATGTACACTGAAGCTGAAATAACTATGTTCTTACATCCTGCAAAAAATAGTTATTTGACAGGTTACCATCCTAGAGTTTTAAACCATCTGAAAGTGAATCCTTACGGCAAAACAATTTAACTGAACAAAATCTAACTGAAGCTTTAAATAACAGAAGAGGTAGAAGCTGAGCAGTTAACTTCCATTTTACTAAACATTCAGTTTACAATGCCTGTGAGCTTTAAGCATGATCCTCATTGGCTTTTTCTTACTCACCAGACACAAACTTTGTTTTTAAAGTGTTTGTCATGAATTGGCTACATGTAGCTCCAAGCCCTATGAACACCCAGCAGTTAAAGCAGAAGCTGCAGCTATGAATTTTCAAAAATGAGGAACAAGCAAAAGAAATTAGAAGGCTGAGCATCTGAGTTATACAAGGACTGATTTTTAATTAATTTAATTACCCAGTACATCTTGTGGATCCAAGAATCTTGCAACTACTACTGGGCTGCAAAATATCATATGCATTTTCTCTCTCTCTCTCTTTTAAATGGCACAAACACAAAGAAAACTAAGCGCTCAATCAAAAGGCATAATTTTCTTGCTCATGCCATTAGACACAAAATATTTATGAAACAATATTCTTCTTTTTTGCCCTGTGAAAACTAAATTGTTCAAGAACAAATTTTATAAAGGTAGTTTCCTTGCTTTCCTTTTGTTTTGCTCCTAAAAACATTAAACTTACAAAAACACACCATTAACTTTACTTCCCAGACTTCAGCTTGAATAGGTAAATAAATACATGCGAAAAAATGTGAAGTGCTATCAAAAAAGAGCTTTTAAAATGATGCATCTCCTATGAAAAATCACTCGTGTTTTCTGCCATAATAAAAATGCCAACACAGAGAGTCTGTAAATAAAATAGCAGATGGTCACTACGAGTTGTCCTAGTTTGCTTTGCTGTAACTAGGCAACGGCAGCTACTGCTACCCCTCCCTTTCCATTTTTTCCTCTCTAGGAATCCCTGGTTTTAAGGGCAGCGTGCCTTTAACCCTACTATGGATTCTGACAACTATCCCTCATACTCGCCTCCCTCTCTGTATTATAGTAATTTTACTGTAAACTATGTCCATTTAATTTGCTTAATCAGATCCTTAGACCCCCTTCCTGCACTGTTCTAACTGGTTTTCTTAGCAAGGAAAGAAGGACAAAAGTGCTACCAAGGTACAATTCAGGATGGCGAGGGAGCTAGAAACCTGTTTTATCAACAATGAAAACTTACTGCCTGCAGCAAAGTCCTACTAGTTACTGAAGCTCAGCCCTCCACTTCTGCAGCAGGGCTTCTACTCATTAGCTACTACATGAGAAAGAGATGGAATAGACTATGGCTAACAAGATCCATGTGGGAAAACTGAAGGGATAGAAATAAGGCAAAATGACAGAGACAGAGTCATCAAATGCAGTTGGAAGCTAAATTGTTTTAACCTGGACCTAAGGAAGCAGTTCTTTGCCTACAGCTGTGGACCCCAGGAAAATACTGCCTGATTGGGTGGTAGGTTGTGAATCCACAGAGCCTTCAAGAGGGCATGGAACAACTAGAAACAGTTGGACAGACCAACGGTGGGAGGTGGCTGCACATCCATATTGGAACCTGTCATATTGTGTAATGCAATAAACTGGTGAAAGTTGCTGCCAAGTATCAGAAACAAATTCTAAGACGCAAACATGTCATTGGGGTTACTGTCAACTAGAGTGAAACAGCAATACAGTCCGATATGCTAGTAAATAAACTCAAATGAGCAGATGGTGTTAATCATTCTCATGTTAAGTCACACACACACACACACACACACACACACACACACACACACACACACACACACACACACACACAGGATATAAAAAGTGTACACACCCCTGTTAAAATGCCAGTTACCACAATAAATCATTTCAAAACTTTTCCCACCTTTAATGTGACCTATAACCTGTACAATTCAATTGAAAAACAAACAAATCTGTTAGGGGATAAAATATAAAAATAAAAAAACTTACAATACCCTGGTTGCATGTGTGCACACCCTTAAAGTAATACTTTGTTGAAGCACCTTTTGATTTAATTACAGCATTCAGTCTTCTTGGGTACACACCTGCCATCAATTAGAGACTCTGATTAACCCCAAATAAAGTTCAGCTGTCCTAGTAGGATTTTCCTGACATTTATTCAGTTGCCTGCTACAGCAAAAGCCATGGTTTGCAGAGAGCTTACAAAGCATCAAAGGGATCTCATTGTTGAAAGGTTTCAGTCAGGAGAAGGGTACAAAAAATTTTCCACAGCATTAGATATACCATGGAACACAGTGAAGACAGTTATCAAAAAGTGGAGAAAATATGGGACAACAGTGACGTTGCAAAGAACAATCCATCAAGTCTCCCAAAAGCATGTGGGAAAATGTGTTATGGACTGATGAGACCAAGGCTGAACTTTTTGGCCACAATTCCAAAAGGTATGTTTGGCGCAAAAACAACACTTTGCATCACCAAAACACCACCATCCACACAGTGAAGCATGGTGGTGGCAGTATCATGCTTTGGGGTTGCTTTTCTTTAGCTGGACGCTTTAGTCAAGGTGGGAAGAATTATGAACAGTTCCAAATACCAGTCACTTCTGACCCAAAACCTTCAGGGGACTGCTAGAAAGCTGAAGATGAAGAGGAATTTCAGCTTTCAACACAACAATGACCCCAAGCATACATCCAAATCAAAAAAATGGCTTCACCAGAAGAAAATTCAAGTTTTGGAATGGCCCAGCCAGTACCCAGACCTAAATCCAATAGAAAATCTGTGGGGTGACCTGAAGAGGGCTGTGCACAAGAGATGCCCTCGCAATCAGAGATTTGGAGCGCTTTTGCAAGGAAGAGTGGGCAAATATTGCCAAGTCAAGACATATACTGACAGACTCCTACCCAAGAAGACTGAATGCTGTAATTAAATCAAAAGGTGCTTCAACAAAGTATTAGTTTAACGATGTGCGCACACAACAAAGTATTAGTTTAAGGGTGTGCACACTTATGCAACAAGCATATTGTACGTTTTTTATTTTTTATATTTTTTCTACAAACAGATTTGTTTGTTTTTCAACTGAATTGTACAGGTCACATTAAAAGTAGGAAAAGTTTTGAAATGATTTATTGTGGTCTCGTTTTTTTATATCACAAAAACCTGCATTTTAACGGGTGTGTAAACTTTTTATAGCCATTCTACATGAAACTTTGCCCTGTAGCAAGTCTTACTGCAAAAGCCACCGGTAAAATGTTACCGCCTTTTGTTGTACTAATAATAAGCAAGTGCCTAAATTACAATGGGTGGATGGTTAAGGGATTTCAGTAGAAAAAAAGGTACGGGGGAGAAGCTTGTTTTTTTTTTGAAAAAGCCTACCTGGGATTCATACCACTGTCATTTCACACCCTATGTACTTACACACAGCTGAAGACAGACGTAACTGTTACAGTATTTTTCCCAAGTAGGTGTACAAAAGTGTTTCCAACTGACATCTGTAGGCTGTTATGTTCCAGACAAATCTGCCAAAAGCCTCATGCATGACAGCTGGCTTATCACTTGAGAACCATCTGCATGGGATCCTAGAGCCCAATCTAAAATCAAAACACTGAACGGATTCAGGAGTAATGGCATGCTGTCCTAAAGGAAACTATTAAAAGAAACTGCTGAGAAATTATTCCACATAAAGTCCAGCTGTTTACATACCAAATAAAAGCACTGAATGCAATGCAGGCAATTGCCTTTTTAAAGACTTACAATAATTTCTCCAGAATTATGCATTTGGAAAGAAGGGAGGTGTGGGTGATTCCAAGGAACCATTTTTAGTTATGACTGGGCACAAGGCACATTAGTACATAAATCAAGAAAGTACAGTTGTGTACACTTACCATAAATTTAGATGTTTGAGTGTATTAACTGTTGCAGTCATCACATTTGGGTTATCTGCTTGCAGTAGTCATCAGTCGGCCTGATTATCAAAGTCTTGGGTCCTGCGTCGGTTGCAGTCTCATCTTCCATGCCATCAGGTAGTCAGGGGTATAAAGCATGCAGCAGACGCCATTACATCAGTTTTTTTCTTGCCCGAGATGTCAGGTGCCCCCATAATGGGAAGCAAATATTATATATATATATATATATATATATATATATATATATATATATATAGTGTGTGTGTATATATATATATATATATATATATATATATATATATATATATATATATATATATATATATATATATATATATATATATACACACACACACACACACACATATATGTATATATATATATATATATATATATATATATATATATATATATATAAATATACACATACATACATACACACACAAGATTACACCTCCAACAAAAAAGCAAATACACCAAAAAGCTTTAAGCATAGTAAACAAGGATAGAGGTATAGTCAAACGAAGTCAGGGAGCTGGAGGGAGTGTAACCAGGACTGCAACAGTGAATACACTCAAACATCTACATTTACGGTAAGTGTTGCAGTCATCACAGTTGGGTAGATTCCCAAAGCTAAGGATGGGAGGAGGTAATGAGATAGCATTAGGAGCAGCTATAAGGCCCTGCAAGACTGCAGTGGCAAAGCTAGCTCTGGAGTAAGAGAAAATTGGCAAATGGGAATGCTTGGTTAAAGTATGTGCAGAACTCCAGGTAGCAGCTTCTAGGATGTCCCTGGTAGGGACACCTCTGAGAAAGGCTGCGAAGGTAGATGCAGCCCTGGCTGAATGTGGTCATATCCCCATGTGGGGTAGGTTTTCCATGGTGCTTATAGCAGAAATTAATGCAATGGCTTATCCGTTTAGAAATGGTTTGTTTTGAAATGGCCTTCCCCTCTGCCCCTGCAGCAAATGCAACCAGCAGCTGTTCAGATTTTCTGAGAGGTTTAGTCCTGTCCAAGTGAAATCTAAGTTGTCTGTGCACAACTAAGGAGTGCAGTACATTCCCCTTTTTTATGTGGATTAGAAAAGAAGGTTGGCAAATGAATGGACTGATTAAGAGCCACACTGGATACCACCTTGGGCATGGAGGGATTGGTCCCGAGGGGCACCCTGTCAGCATAAAAGATGATGAAAGGTTCCACTGCCATAAGGGCCTATAATTCAGACACCCTTCTTGCTGAAGTGATGGCTAAAAGGAAGGCTGTTTTCCATAAACGGAATTTCAGCTCTGCAGTTGCAGCTGGCTCAAAAGGAGGTAGAGTGAGTTTTTCCATTAAGGTCCCAAGCTGGAGTTGGGGCTCTCCTGGGTGGTCTTAAGTTTCTGGCCCCTCTGAGGAACTGCTTAAGCAGTGGATAAGAAAAGAGGGGTGGTTCTGTGGTGTAATGTGCTGAAATAGCTGAGGCATGAATTTTGATGGAGGAAAAGGAAAGGCCCTTGTGAAGCATCTCAGTTACGTATTGAAGAATCTGAGGTAAATTGGGCGCTGCTGTGCCCATCCCCTGAGTTTGGTTCCAGGAACAGAATCTTTTCCATTTTTCAGCATAAGATTTTCTAGTACTAGGCCTCCTTGCCTTCAGAATGACATCCAACACTTGCTTACTGAGGGATGGTAACAGAGATATCAGGTAATTAGCCAGGCTGCCAGGTTCAGGGTTTGAAGCTGAGGGTGCAGAATCTAGCCCTCCTGCTGGGGCAGCAGGGTAGGGGGTCTGAGGCAGATGCCATGATGCTAGCAGTGACACACTGCGCAAGAGGGGGTATCAGTGTTGGCGTGGCCAGTCTGGTGCAATCAGAATCGTTCTTGGTTTGTCCTGTTTGATCTTTAGTAGTATCTTGGAGAGGACAGGCAGAGGAGGAAAGGCATAAACGGATAGGTTTTCCAGGTGAAGGACAGGGTATCCACTTTCTAAGCTTGTTTGTGGAGAGTCTTGTGCAGAATTTGTCCAATTGGTAGTTTTGGGGGGAGGCAAACAGGTCTATCTCTGGGCTCCCCCATTTGTTCATCAACATGTTGAAAGTCTTTGTTTCCAGTTTCCACTCATGTGGGTCCATGAGATTTCTGCTTAGTTCGTCTGCCAGTGTATTTAGCTTTCCTGGCAGGAATTGAGTCTGTAGGTGCACTTGGTAGCTCAAGGCTGTGTTCCACAGAGCCATGGCTAGCCTGCAGAGAGGGCATTTGTGGGTTCCCCCGTTTATGTACCACATAACTGTGGTGTTGTCCGTCTTTACCATTAGTTGTCCTGGAAGAATGTGGCCCTTGAAGGCTGTCAGAGCATTTTGTACAGCTAACATTTCTTTTTGATTGATATGCAGGTGCATTTGACTTGGGTTCCATTTGCCCTGAATGCACTTCCCTGCCAAGTGAGCCCCCCATGCATAGTCTGATGCGTCTGTTGTTAGGGTTTGGGTGGCAGGGGGTAGACTGAATGGCAGTCCCTTGTTTTGGTGGCAGGCCTCTGCCCACCAAAGGAACCATATCTGTAGGCAAGGTATGATAGGAATCATTGCTTCTAAATCCTGAGAATGTTGACACCATAGTTTCCTCATATGCAGTCTTCCATATGGAATTAGGAGAGTGCAGGAGGCCATGAACCCCAAGGCTTGCAGTATTTGTCTTTCAGATAGCAGGGTCTTTGTAGCCATTAGTTTTAAGTAGGCTGTCAAATGAACTTGTTTCGCTGGCACGAGGAAAGTTGTGTTCAAGCTTGTTCCCAGGAATAAAATTTGTAGACAGGGTACAAGATGTGATTTCTTTTAGTTTATGGTGTACCCCAGAGAAGTTAGCAATTTTTGTACAAACGCCAGATGATTCAATAGTATGTCCTGGCTTTCTACCTGAATTAGACAATCGTCCAGGTATGGGTATATCTGAATATTTCTTTGCCTGAAAAATGCAATAACTGGAGCTAGGCACTTTGTGAATACCCTGGGTGGAGTAGATAAGCCAAAGGGCAGTGCAGAGAACTGATAGTGCATGAAGCCTACTTTGAAGTGTTGGTATCTTCTTGCAAGATTCCCCGATTGGGATGTGCAGGTTGGCTTCCTTTAAATCCAGTGCTGCCAACCAGGCATCCTTGCCTAGCACAGGAAGCAACTGGTGAAGAGGTAGCATCGTGAATTTTGGGATCACCAAAAATGTGTTTAGGATAGAGAGGTCCAGGATAGGACACCAGGAGTTGTCTTTTCTGGGCACCAGGAAAGGTCTTGAGTAGAAACCTTGTCCCCTTTCCTCTTCTGGGACAGTTGAATGGCCCTGAAACTTAAGAGAGAGAGAACTTGCTTTTGAGCCTCTGCCCACTGATTTGGGGGTAGATCTGGCCAACCATTTGGGGTTGGTAAAGTGTGGAAGTGGAATCTGTATCCTTGGGAAACTATATTTAAAACCCATTTGCCCTGGGTAATGAGTTCCCAATTTTTTTCCTGCAGAGCAATCTTTCCCCCTAAAGGAGCAGTCAGTTGAGAAGGGCTTGGAAATTTTAAAGTTAAGTCATTGAGACAGTTTACCATGGGGGGGGGGGGTCTTACTACTCCCTGCTTTAGAAGTGGAAGCCCCCCACTGCTTAGGCCTGTGAGTACCTTGGGATTGAAGCCTGGGTGTTCTGCTGGTTCTGGGTTTGGACTGAAATGGCCTGGAAGAGGCATGAAGGAACCAATTCTTAGAGGGCCAATGCCTACTAAATCTGGGAGGCTGTACTTGCAGGAAATCTTTAACAGTTTGCATAGATTTAGCTTTTTCCTCCATCTTTTTAAGTACTACTTCTGCTTTGTTGCCAAACAGGCGGTCCTGGTTTAAGGGAGCATCCAGCAATTTAACCTTAACATGATCTAGCAAAGACTGCTCCTTAAGCCAAGCATGCCTTCTAAGTACAGACCCAGTGACAGCAGCCCTGCAAGATGCCTCTAGTGAATCAAAACCACATTGCAAAGTATGCTTTCCAACTTGTTCAGCAGAATGCATTAAATCATGTAAATCTTTATTTTCAGCACAGTCAGGAATCAACATCATTTTCTGTTTAAGCAATCCAATAATATGATGCTGATACTTTTAACATATGAAAATGGCAGTTTAAGGCCCTAATGGCCAAAGTTGCAGAAGTGTATACCTTCTTACCCCATCTATCCAGCTCCCTGGAATCTCTATCAGAGGGGGTAGGATTTTTGGCAGTAGTAACCTTAATGCCCTTGGGTCCCTGTGAAATGGTCTCAGGATCCGCAGTAGGGTTTTTAAAGAGGAACTTGTGAGAGTCAGGAACACTAATATCTATATGGTTTTCTGGGAGCAGGAGATAAGAAGTCAGGGGCCAAGCTAGATTCCGAAAAGGGATCAACAATGTCCACTACAAGGGGAATAGCTAAAGGCCTGTGTTGGGGCAGGAGTAAGAAATCCCTAAGCCACTTTTTAGAATCAGAGTAATCCTGGTGAAAATGCTCCCTAAGAGTATGCAAGGTTTTCACCAAAAGAGAAATCCTCTGGAGGGGAAGCAGAGGGAATCGAGTCCTCTGCATCAGAATCCTCATAGGTTCCTGATCTTGGTCATCAGAGGAAACAGAAATTTCAGAATCCTGATCAGAAGAATCATAAGAAAATTCAATCCTAGGTCTCTTAGAGGGGGAAGGATGGCTTCCCCTGATTAAAGTAATAAGGTCTTAAGCCATTCTTATCATTTGTTTTTTAGGCACAGAGGCCTGACCATGCGGTCTAGGCGTCAGTTTTCTAGGCATGGATCAAGTTTTAGGCCTCGAAGAAAAAGATGGAGTTGGTTTAATATGCAAGTCAGTAGGCCTGAATACACTCTCAGAAGCCGGTGCCTGCACAGCGGATCCGGACCTACCCAAGGTAGAGACATCCGTAGGTTCCACAGTTGAAGCATCTTGCGGCATACCGGACTCCGAATGGGTCTCAGTAGAGGCCTGTGAATCTGAAGTAGCGGGTATCAGGAGCTGCGAAAGCGCCTCAATGGAGTACCGGCAAACTGGCAACTGGCTTAGGAGACCATCGTCGGCAGCTTTGGACCTTTGCGGTCTGTCTTTATCTTTGCGTTTTTTCAGAATGTCGGTAGTCGGGTGGCTTACCGAAGCCATATCTGGGTAATTGAACCAAGTACCAAAATATTTAGAAGCGTAAATATACAGACGATGAATAGTTAGTTCCTTAAATAAGGCACAAAACCAACAGCGAGGTACGTCATGGTATTGAGGTATTTGCTTTCCACAAGAAATACAATTATTGACTTTTACTGACATCGGTTTAGAGCAAGAAAAAGTTTCCCCAACGGGGTAGTTGGCTTTAGTTGAAGACTTCGGTTCTGAAACTCGAAAACGAAAATTTCAGGAGTCGGCCGACCGGCACTTGCAAACCACTTCTGCTTTGGGCACCGCACGGCAAGAAAGACTGATGTAATGGCATCGGCTTTATACCCCTGACTACCTGATGTCATGGAAGATGAGACAGCAACCGAAGCAGGACCCAAGACATTGATAATCAGGCCGACTGAGGGCTACTGCAAGCAGATAACCCAAATGTGATGACTGCACCAGTGAAACATGAAGAACATCAAAGAATATATACAACAGAAACTGTACAGGTAGATACAAAGAAAGCAACGAAGCAATGGTATACAAACAGTATACCACTGAAAGTTAAAACAGAGGACAACTGATACTACACCTTTACTGAATTGTCACTTGTAACAGACACATTTGTATTTATATAAAAGTAACCAAAGTGTATTAACAAGTTAAAATTAACATTATGCTTCACATATATTATATATCATATAACCTAAGCAACGTTATATAAATTACTCAATTCCTGCCCCCTTTTTTAAAACATCTTATTAAACCATCATTTACGATAAAAGTAATCATACAGTTTGTTTGTCTTTTCGGCTTTTCCCGGTTAGGGGTTGCCACAGCAGAACTCCGGTCAGCTAATGATTGGCAGTAGATTTTTATGGTGCCAAGTTGTCAGCCCGACGCCCAACCTTCAGCAAAGGCATGCCCATTCACGCATGTCATTCGAATGCCACTCGACAGCGGGGAGGACATGCAGACTCCACACAGAAGGCACTCCAGCCGAGAATCAAACAGGAGAACCTCTTGCTGTGAGGCAACAACGCTACCGCTGCACCACCACGACTCATAAATTAAAACAAACCACACCGACAGAATCCTAGTTGCAAGCATTTTTCATCACAATCTATACTGAAACACGCCCAGTTGCAAACATTATACATAATTTATAAATGGACCCAATCATTTTCAGTCAAACATTACATAGCTCATTTAAGTCCTGCCATCTTTTAAACCTCATTCCTCCCCTGTATGTATTGTTCCTACAATTCCCATCTTTTTCTATGTAATTCACTCCTACCTTTTTCTAAAGATCTCATTTCCAGTTGTCTTACCTCTGTTACTATTATCACTATTTCTAATATAACTATTTCTAATATAGTTGGTTTATATTTTGATTTCCATTTTCTAGTAATTGCTTTTTGCCAGCCACCATAATTAGAGACAGCAAGGCCTTACCATGTCTAAGCAACTCCAATTCTGTATCACAGCTCAGAAAATCATCTCCTTCATCACACCAATCTACCCACCCAGCATCTCAGACACTGCATCCTGCAGGGAATCCTTAAAGTCCACCAAATCACTGCACTCCCAGAAAATATGTTCAAGTTACTTTTTTCTTCCACATCACACTTCCAACATTTGCATCTACCTGAGGAAATATTCTCTGCAGTCTACTTGGGGTATAAAAATATCTATGTAAACATTTCCAAGCAAAACTCCTAAATCTTTGGGAGACATACATGCATCCTCCCATTGTTTCTTTGTGAATTGCCTATCAAGTATCTCTTCCCAATCCTTGCTAAACTCCTCTGATTGATTCCTATAGGTTATCATGCAATACTTTACATGCTCTACTAATTATTCCTTTTTTAATGCCAGATGTTGTTTTAGATTCAACTAAAAACTCTACCAGTGCTGGTCTTTCATTTAGGGCACCCCCCCCCCACATTTCTTGCCTATACTTTGATATCAATCCTTGACAGGGAAGGCAATCTCTAACCTGCAGTCCAAATAAGTTCTTGGCATCTTCCCATTCTATCACCTTTTTCCCTCTCAAGTTATTTGCTCCCAATACATTGGTTCCTTTGCTAGTTTTCTCCAATAAATTCTAGCCCCCTCTTGCCTATTGTCTACATCCCTAATTGCAGTCATCCATATCAACAGAATCTCCTTTCTCCATTCCCGTGTTGACTTGGCTCTTAGAATACGTTCTGCTACTTTACGGATATCATATTGACTACTGTTGTTATCTTTAAAGTCATGCATCCAAAATGTCCGTCTTTCCTTGTTTCTTGAGCTTTCCCCATTTCATCATCCTTTCCATTTTGAATTATAATTTTCTGCTTGTGCTATGTACAAGGAGCCTTAAGTGTGTGGCTCTAAAATACCCTTTCAAATTGGCTAATCTCAAGTCACCCTATTCTACTGAAGAATCAGCTTACCCCACTTGACTCTTGCCGTCTTCCCCTCCCAGACAAAGTAATCCATCTCTTTACTAACTGCTATCCACAACTTCTCCTCTGGTTGATAAAAAATATGCCTGACCTGTGTATAAGGCTAAAGGGACTAAAAACATGTTTTACTGCTTATATCTTACTATCCACATCCATACAACAAACCTTCCATTTTCTCAGTTTTTGTATTACCTTTTTAGTCTCTTCCCACATATCCTTAGTCATGACGCCAGAATCATTTTTAGTCCTCCTTTAGGGAGTAAAGATTGCTCTGCAGGCAAAAAATTGGGAACTCATTACCCAGGGCAAATGGGTTTTAAATATAGTTTCCCAAGGATACAGATACAGATACTGTCCCTTTGGAAAATGGAGTAGGGTTGACTCACCATAACAGACTGCAACTCAGATAACCTTCTTGCAGAGGTCAGAGCAATCAGTAAAACTGTTTTCCATGTTAAGAACTTCAAGTCACCCAGATTACATGGATCAAACAGAGCAAATGTTAGTTTCACTATCACAAAATGAAGATCCCTAGGAGGGGTCACCGGTTTACTTAGAGGCATCTTATGTAAACTCCCTTTCAAGAACACTTTGTCATGAGACTGCCTTAAAAAAGGAGGATCCATGGGCAGACATGCTGAAATGACTGAGAAATGAACCATGACAGAGGAACAAGAAAAGCCATAGTATAGTAACTCACACAAATGCTGTAGAACCAGAGGACAAAAAAGCACCCCAGACCTTTCTGTCTGAGATGGAAACTTACCAGTGGGAGTGGTAAGCACTAGATAGCCTGTCTACCACAAGAGGAGTGGTTTCTGAACCAGAAATTGTAGTTTATTGGCCATTTGGGCATTTTTTTCCCATCCCTTTCAAATTTCTGGTTTAAAAGCCCGTGTTTGCGCACCATACAGCAGCACTCAGCTGAGGTAAACTATTACCGGTGCCAAAAAGTCTGCTCTTCAATTTTCCCCTTGAAACGTGCTTGTTCTTTTACTTCTTGCACTTCAATTAGCTTAATTGACTAGTACTTTAACAGGCTTTTGTACCATTTATTGTAGCACACACAGGTGCTATCAGCACTAGCTGTTCCTACACAGTAACAGCACTAGTACTTATTAATTATGACCACCCCCATCTGGTATGATTGTAGGGCAATTTCCTGTGCGTTCTCCGGCTAACCTGGTGCACTTGCGCATTCTGAGAAAGTGTGGCAACTGTCTAATGTACACAGACAACCCTCTCCTCTTACCTCCCAACACTCATACCTGTGAGAGATGCACTTATATCACCAAACTGGAAGCAGTGTATGCTCCAAGACTGGACTAGCTGGTCTAGAGGAGAAGGTCAACACCTGCAACTCACTACATAGAACACACACCCCTCCAAAACACCAACCATCACAATCCAAACATAGAAACACAAACCATACGCCTACCTTCGCTGAGGCTCTCAAAAATTTAGCCAAACAACACAGACCCTCCCCCCGACAGAAACGCACTCAACCACCACAACACCAACGCCAGAACACATACCTCACCACCACAGTGTGCTCTTAAGGCAAAACACTTTGCCCAATGTACTAATCACAGGAGACTCAATTGTGAGGCACACTGATGTCCCACTCACTAGGCTGAACAAGCAGAAGGTGACAGTTAGTTGTCTATCGGGTGCCAGGATCCCCCCACATAACACATGCACTCAGGTCACTCCACAAGTATAAATATGACTCAGTCATTGTCCATGTGGGTTTGAATGACCTGGACTACATGAAAAGAGACGTGATGGAACTCTCGGATTATGTGGCCCAGGTAGGTATGACCCTAGCCCGGAGCAGTACTCTACCATCACTCAGAATGATACCACAATATGAGCAGAATATTACTGACTTCAACAATTGGCTAAGTTTCTGGCGTCATTCTAAGGGGATCCAGTATATGTCTGCCTGGGATGACATGACTGACGGACCCTGATCCTTTGCCAGAGACGGCCAGCATCTGTCACCCAGGGATTCCAGGCACTGGCCAGAGCTCTTGCCACCCCTATAGTGCCTTTTTTAGGCAGTATTCCAAAGACCAAAATTCCACCATAACAGCTACAAACAAATGCAATCTGAGGATCATGCTGCTCAATGCTAGAAGTCTAAATCTCAAGATGCACTCACTCGAAGCTCTCCTCAAAATAGAGAATGTCGACATCTGTGCTGTAGCAGAGACCTGGTTTAAAGAGGTGGAAAGAACCCCTGCACTCCCAGGCTACAACTCATTCCATACCTTTTGGCCCCAGAATACATCCGGAAGCTCCAAAGGCAGTGGTGTCTCCATTTTCTCAAAAGATATGCACACCTTGAGACTGGTAGCCTAATACAATGCATCCGAGATATTTCAGGTATAACTAACACTGGGTAAAACAGGAATACAAGGCATAGCCTGCTACAGAACCCCAAACATGTCCCTAGACTCTCACTCCCAAGTTTCTAAGCACCCTGGAATCTATCAAAGTCCAATCCAATACTCTCATACTGGGTGATTTCAACTACCCTTCCATCAAATGGGAAAACTATTCATGTACCAATGTACAGGCCAAACACTTTCTGGAATTTATCAGTTCCAATGCCCTGAACCAGCTCATTCTGACCCCCACTAGAGGAAGCAACATCCAAGACCAGGTTATCACAAACATGGCAGACCACTGCTCCGCACCTATAGTCAATTCCTCCCTGGTTAAATCTGACCACAAACTGATCACCATGGAAATCTCTATCTCATCTACATCTCCTACTATGTTGACCACCCTGAAAAACCTCCTTAAAGCTGACTTTGGGCTCCTAAAAACATAAGTGGCTAACTTCGGCACCCATGCCAATAGAAAATAGCTGCACGACTGCCAAATCATACACTAATGCACTGTACGAGCATGTATACAAATGCATGGACCTTGCCATACCAAACAGAACGAAGATGCTCTCCTCCAAAAAAGGAAGGCAATCTGGTGGTCCCCAACCATTAATAAAAACTCTATAACAGAAGGAAGAAACTAGTGCAGAAAAAAAGACTGGAAAACCTCCCTTATAATTCTCAACAAAAAGCCGAGATCCCTTATCAAATCCTCTAAAGCCAGCTATGAAGGCAGAATTGCGTCTGACACCAAAAACAACCACAAAGCCTTCTATAGCTTTATCAAAAACCTCAAAGGCAATACCCAGATTTGCTCAGAGTTATTGCACAATGGCACCTTCTAAACTGATTCAGTGCCAACTATACCCCCTCTCTCCCTCCCAAGGGCCCTATCACAATACCAGAAGAAAGCCTGGTACCGGATCTATGACACTGGATGGAAAACCGATTTAATCAAATGGCTTTTACACTGAAAATGGCATTGATAGAAATCAGTTTTGTGAGATCACGGTACAGTGAAGATCGTAAAATTTGCCCATTCCTCACTGTAGTGCGATTTCGGAGATGGTATAGATAATTAGGGGGTGTGGGGGGCACAGGCCCCCACGATTTCTATCAATGGCATTTTCAGTGTAAAAGCCATTCGATAAAATCAGTTTTCGATCCAGTGTCATAGACCCCCTGGTATCCACCATTTTTGCAGCACAGGTAAAAGCTGCATTGTCCACAGCCAAGAATACAGCATCCATGGGACCTGATAATATCCTTGGCTGTGTCCTACATCAGCTACAAAAATTAACTGGCACCACATCTGTGTGCCCCGTTCAATCACAGCCTTACCTCAAGCTACGTCCCTAATGAATGGCGCATTGCTACAGTCATCCCACTCCATAAAGGGGGAGCAACTACAGACCCTGGGAACCATCACCCCATTAGCCTGAAGAGTCTGGTATGCAAAGCTATAGAGCGCATCATTATGGACCTCCTTAATAAAGATATAGGCAATCAACACTTGACCCCACACAGTTTAGCTTTGTCAAGGAGAGATCCTGCCTGCTGAACCTGGTTGACTTCTTCGAGGCAGTCACCAAGGCTGTGGATGAGGGTAAGGCAGTGCAAACAGCCTACCTCAATCTGGCCAAGGCCTCAGATACATTTCTCCACTCGGGTATCATTGATAAACTCACAAAACTAGGCATCAATCCCATCGCAAGGTGGGTTGCAAACTGGCTCACAGACAGGACCCAGAGAGTGAAAGCTGTGGATTCCAAGTCAGACTGTTGACCAGCCATGAGTGGAGTCCCACAGGGCTCGGTCCTGGGCCCACTCCTGTTTGGCATCTACTTCTCAGAAGTCCAGACCAACAGAGAAGGAGTTTGGCTGACCAAGTTCCCTGATGACTGCAAGCTAGGAGTCATTATCAACTCTCCAAGTGATGCAGACATCCTACAAAAGGGCCTCTCAGAGACCAAAGACTGGTGTCGGAACCATGGCCTGAAGCTTAACGCCAAAAAAATGCATCATCATCCCCTTTGGAAAAAACTCAGTTCCCACATTGATAGGAGACCACTGAACACTGAAGGGGCCCATACGAGATCAGGGCACCCAGGTCGGCAGTCACCTCACCTTCGACCACCACATTGCCACTGTGGTCAGAAAGTCCTTCTACGTGGCAAATCTTATAACCAAAGGGTTTGCATCCAGAAAGAAAGAGGTCATCATCTCTCCCTATTCATCCCTCATTTGACCAATCATTGAATATAATGTCATGTTTGACATGTACCTGACCAGACAGCTACAACAGCTGGAGAAGCCACAAAAGTACCTCACAAAAAGGATCCTTTGCCTTAAACACATGTCCTACAATGTTCGTCCCAGTCCTACCTGAAATGCTACACCTAAAGAAATCCCCCGCACCACATGCTCCAGAGATCACAACCTCATTACTACAATTAACAGAACATGGTGGAGGGACAGGTTCATCTCCCAAAGACTGCCCATATTCTGGAATAAGCTAACCATTCATGTCAAGCAGAGCACTTCGCTGGGCCTCTTCAAGAGAGATCTTGACGAGTGGATGGGTAACGGAAAGTTCACTCCTGGGATCATTCCAGTTGGCCTACTGAATAGGGACATTGTGAACTAACATCCAGTGGCACAGTGCCTGGGCAATATTTTTGGGGGGCTAGGATTGTAAAGGCTCCAAAGCCATTAGCCTAATACACACCTGTGAACCTATGAACAACTAGCTCTGAATGGGTGCTGGTTATGTTGTTGGCACCAACAAGAAAACCTTTTCTATTTACTAACATATTATTTTCTAGTAGCAGTCTTTCTTGCCTCCAGCAGTACCTGATGCGAGTCCTCAGAAAACAGGTGCCTAAAAGGAATTAAGGCCCTATCATCCAGGCAGTCAACTGAAGATGATTAACACCCCTGTTCTTATGTGAGTAGATCCATACTGTGAGGAAGCTTGTGGTAATTGCCCCTGGACATTTCCAAAAGAAGGGAGAACCACAGTTCCCTTTTGCTTGCTGATGTACTATACGTCTGTGGTATTCTCTGTAACCACTTGAAGAGGTCCTGGGGACCAAAGACGGTTCATAGAACTGAGTGCCTTGATCACTGCAAGTATCTCCAATACTTATGTGCTTGTGTCTGTCCTTTATGTCCCACACCCGCTGCACTTTTATCCCTCCCAAAACTGCTTCCCAAGCAGAATCCAAAGCAACTGTGCTGACAGACTGCTTTGGCGCAGGGATAGAGAAAGGGAGGTCTGGATTTAAGGATATCGGTTTCCACCAAAGCATTTATCTTCTGACAAACCTCAGTACTAGGGTCTGAAAAGATGAAGGGTGTTGATGCTGGGACCAAAGAAATTTCACATGCTACTGCATATTTCTCATGCAGAGTCTTGCCAGAGATATCATGAGAAGCAGAGATCCCCCATGAGACCTAAAATTCTGAGGTATTCCCTCAAAGTGACCGAAGTCTGTGTGGAAAACGTTAGAAATAGATCTAGATAAAGATCTTATTTTCTGTGGAAGAAAAGCTCTTTAAACTTAGATGTCTAAACTGACATAACAAGAACACAATCCTGTGTGAGGGAGTTGAGAAAGACTTTTGAATGTTCTCTTGGAAACCCAACTGGTGCAAGATCCCAACGGGTACAAGAGATCTCGCGCCCAAGAGAGAGACTCCTGACACTTTGAAAAAGACTCTGCAAAGATAAGCAAGTCGTCTAAATATGGAGAAAAAAAAGTGGAATCCAATTATAGCTCATAGCAGGTTACAGAGTGACAAAACACATTGTGAACACTCTTAGTGGAGTGGATAGTCCAAAGGGTAAGGCAGAAAACTAATAGTGTGATCTAGACACACAAAAAATCTTAAGAAACTTCTGAAGTCTGGATGAATAGGACTGTGATGATAATCATCTTTAAAGTCTAGTGTTACCTGAAGACTTGAAAGAGGAAGAAAGGGTAAACAGGTTGTGAAATGACATTTTCACTGGATGAATAGGGCTGTGATGATAATCATCTTTAAAGTCTAGTGTTACCTGAAGACTTGAAAGAGGAAGAAAGGGTAAACAGGTTGTGAAATGACATTTTCAATTTGGGCATCATCACAAACAGGTTTAGGAAAGAAAGATCCAGAACTGGTCTCAGAGCATTTTCTTTTTTTGGGCACTAACATCATTCTTGAATAAACATCTTCCTCATCTGGAAAGGAAGAACTGGTTCTATCATTCCTTGGGACAGCATGTGATGAAGAACAGGAAGAAACAAGAGACAGTCTGATCTGCAGGATGAGGAATGACCCCCTGGAAAGGAGGAATTTCCTCCCACTGCCATCTGTAACCCCAGTGAATGACTTTCAAAACCCATCTGTCTGAAACAAATCTGTTGTTGAACAGAAAAATGAAAATTTAGACTTTCTGGAAGAGAATACAGGCCAGTATGGGAGGGATCACAGGGTCTCCTGAATAGTCATTCAGACTTGCCTGACTGTCCTTTGTTATGGAAGGTGTGGCACTTTTTTGTAACCTCCTTGCCACTTCTTCTAAAACATCTGTTTACCTTAATTCTGTTGAGACTGCTTATTGTTTTTTTTTTTTTTGTTTGTTTTTTTGCCAAAATTGGATGAGAACAACATCCCTTGGACAATTTCAAAAAGGAGGGCTGAAAAATCTTAGAGATTCCCAGGATCAGCTTGCCCCTTTCAACACACTTTCTCATCACCTCTGCAGCAGAGGGTCAAAACACTAAATCTCTATTTAAGGGAGAACTTAATCTCAGTTTTATCATCCAACACGTTCTAAGAATGCGGCCAAGCAAACCTTAAAAAAACATTAGCAGTGTCCATAGCCTTGGAAGAAATATCAACAGAATCATAAGACACACTGCAAACACTATGTAGTGATCTGTGCAATAGAAGAAATTAAGTTATTTAAAGCAGATTTTTCTTCACAAGGAAAATAAAACTGCAGATAAAACATTCCTCATACTTCCACAATATGTCAGAACAAACCTTTAACAAATGAGGCTGACAATTTAAAATTCTGAAAGTCTAAGTTGCGGAAATGTACACTTTTTTTCATGCCTATCAATAAATTTTCCCAACCTTAGTATAAAGAATAAGACTGGAATTAACCAAGTGCTTAGCAACAGTGGAGTCAACTAAGGCTACAGCTGCTAGGTGGAGTTTGGGAATAGTGTACAAACATTTAAAAGACTGACTAACTTTATACATCATATCTGCCTTTTTTGGGACAGCTGGCTGACTATCAAGAAAACTGCAGGCAGTAGGACAAACATCCTCTAAAGCAGACATGACACAGGGAATGGGTGTAGGTTCTGAAAATCCTTCTGTAACTACTCAAAGAATTTTCTGAAGGACCGAGAAACTTGCCCTGAAATCATTGGGAAATTCTAGCAATAGTCTCAGAGAAAGAGAAACCATCCTAGGAGGAATGGAAAACTAAGCTCATTTGGGAGTCTGCATCAGAAATCTGAGGACAAAACACTGAATCTGTCCCTACAGCTTCCTGTTCAGATTCAGAATCTTGAATCTTTTCAGGAAAGATGCATCCCCTCTTTCTTTTACCAAATGCTACTCTACAAGAAGGATCAGTAGTCTGAATTAAACCCTACGCCAGTCCATAAAACTACTCCTATCCAAAGAAATTTGAGGAAAAGTAGATACAGGTTTGGATTTCTGTTGCTTTTTGACAGGAAAAAAATGGGAGAACCATTTTATTAACAGCAGCCAAAGTTTCCACAGGGTTGGACACAGCATTCTGAAACAACACAGAAACCCTCCTAGGACCGACAAGACCAGCTCTCCCTTGCCCACTGGGGGCACTCCAGCCACAGAGGACGTGGCTAACCCCTGGTCCCTAGTGGCCAAGGGTGCCTCACCAGAGGGACTCTGGGTAAAACATGAATGGTCTGAGGTACAACAAATGGCCACAGCACAGTCACCTCTCCTATAGATGAAGCAAGCTGCTAAGCCTGCTGTGGTGGCAAAGGCTGTTTGCTTAACTTTTTCCTTTTGTGGCTTGAAGAAGGACTGACATTGGGACTGATAATCTGTTCCATGTTCAAGTTGCAAATGTTGCTTATTTCCCAGGGAAGACCAGCAGCAAATGCCGGTAAAACTACCAGTACACAGTTACTTTTTGACAGAAAAAACACAGTAGAAAGCATTTTCAAACACTATGGCAGACACACAATGGAAAATTAAACGCAATTTATCCACAGAAAATATGTTATCAGTTAGTTTATACTACTTTAAAACTGATAGAAAAAACAAATGCTCCATTTAAAAGTATGTTCCAGTCTCAAGACAGTCCCTTAAACACAAACCCCTAGCTTTAAAATAACTTTCTCGAAGAGGAAAGCAATAAAACATCAGTAAATATACAAAAACAGAAGTTTTTCCAACCCAAAGGGAACTTATCTGCACAGCAGAGTGAAGCACAAGCAGGCCATCGATTTTCAAAAGCCACAGAGGATCGTACTCTTCAGCGGCAGTAAAGCTCTGAAGGGCTTCATTCCCAAACTTGTCTTTTAGTCAGCTGATCTTGAGTTGCTTTACGGTTTGGACGTGTTGAAGATGTCTTAAAGCTTTTGAAGATGGCTGGCTGTTATATTCTTGGAAGGACATAACCCATATAGCTATGGCTACTGCAGCAGAGATCAACACAACGAACATTCAGTGCTCCATTCATTCGGATGGGAATGTCCTCAGCCCCAGACTGCAGACTTTGTCTGGTAACAAATAGGGCACAGTGCGCCATTTCAATCAATGCTCGCTTTTCACCTTCAAACAGTTAAAATAATTATAAGTTTCAGTTATGGTACCTCCTCAGAAAAAGACCCTTATGAGATTCTTTTAAACTGACAAATTAAAACTGTACTAATTTACTTTGATTTTGCCTGACCATACTGAATTGTGTTCATCTCAGAAACTATTTTCTATCATGTTTATAACTGATCAATATAAATGAGACAACCTATCAATTTCTAATCAAAGCTCTGATCCTTATGCACTACCATTCACCACACCTCTCTTTTGAGAAGTATTAGATTGCCTACAAATCAACAATCTATTTATGCACCGGGCCTCACTTCAGAAACCTCACAATTCTGACATTTATGCCTTACCATACTGAATTGTGTTCATCTCAGAAAAGTACAGTTTTGTACCTACCATAAATGTAGATGTTCGAGGATTCCCTTGCTGCAGTCCTGACAATTGGGTATAGTCCGCGTCCCAGTCGGCCCGAATACCAGAGTATAAGGCTGACGTCGGTCATGGCGCCTTAGACTGGCGCCAATGCGTCAGGGTACTAATGCGCATGACCGGCGTCATTTCCTCAGTCTTTCTTGCCCCAGATGTCAGAAGACCCAAAAGACAAGTCCCAAAACAACCTGCACCAGAAAACATGGACAATATATAAAGTCATAGATACAAAAAAGATAAGCATGTAAACTCACCTACACAAGCACCCTGGAACACAGAGGGAAGGAGGGAGGTAAATTGGACTGCAGCAAGGGAATCCTCGAACATCTACATTTATGGTAGGTACAAAACTGTACTATGTTCTTCTTCCCTTGCTGCAGTCCTGACAATTGGGTAGAATCCCAAAGCAGAGGTAAGGGAGGCTGGCAAATTATAAAGTAGCAGGAGCTGACAACATGCCTTGTAAAACAGCTGTGGCAAAACCAGCTCTAGTCTTAGAGTATATAGGCAGGTGATAATGCCTAGAGAAAGTATGCACTGAACTCCAAGTAGCTGCTTCCAGAATATCCTTAGTTGCCACCCCTTAGAAATGCTGTTGAAGTGGCAGTAGCCCTAGTGGAATGAGGCCTAATCCCAGCTGGAACCTCTTTGCCATGATGGGAATAACAAAATGCAATGCAAAAGCCAATCCACCTAGAAATAGTTTGTTTTGACACAGGTTTGCCCTGTGAACTCAAAGCAAAAGAAACAAGTAACTGCTGAGACTGCCTAAAATCTTTAGTCCTGCTCAAATAATAACGCAATTGCCTGTGTACATCTAAAGTGTGCAAAATCTTTTCCCCGTTATTTTGAGGATCTGCAAAAAACGTAGGCAAATGAATAGTTTGGTTTAAAGCCACACTAGAAACCACCTTAGGCATAAAGGAAGGATTAGTGCGTAATGATACCCTGTCCTTATGGAAAATCAAAAGGGCTCTACTGCCATAAGGGCCTGCAACTCAGACACCCTTCTTGCAGAAGTAATAGCCAACAGAAAAGCAGTCTTCCATGACAAATATTTCAATTCAGCAGTAGCTGCAGGCTCAAAAGGTTGTAGAGTAAGTTTTTCCAACACAAAATTGAGATCCCAAGCAGGAGTAGGAGCTCTATGTGGGGGTCTTATATTCTTTGCCCCTCTAAGAAACTGCTTGAACAAAGGATGCGAAAACAAAGGTGGGTCACAATCATGGTGAGCTGAAATTGCTGCAGCATGAATCTTTATGGAAGAGAAGGACAAACCTTTGTCCAATAATTCAGTAAGATATTGAAGAGCCACACTCAAATTAGGCTCTGAAATCTCCAAATTCTTTGCTGTACTCCAAAATAAAAATCTCTTCCATTTTTCTGCGTACACTCTCCTAGTACTAGGCCTTCTAGCTTCCATAATCACATTTAAAACTTGTTGAGGAAGCTGAGACCTACCATGCTTCAACACAGAATATGCCAAGCTGTGAGATGAAGAGATTGAAGCTTGACATTGAGCAGATGACCGTCCTTCTGAGATAACAGATGAGGAATCAGAGGTAAAGGCCATGGAGGCTTCTTTACAAGACTCCTTAGAAGTGGGTACCAGTGTTGCCGAGGCCAATCTGGAGCTACCAAAATCATCCTTGGCCTGTCCTGTCTGACCTTTAGTAATACCTTTAGAAGAAGAGGTAGAGGTGGAAAGGCATAGACATGAAGGTTTTTCCAACTGAAAGACAGAGCATCCACTTTCCAAGCTGTGTGATGAAACCCCTTTGTGCAATACTTTGGCAGCTGGTGGTTTAGTGGAGAAGCGAACAGATCTATGTCTGGAGTTCCCCATGACACTGTCAATGTCTGAAATACATGAAGATCCAGTTTCCACTCGTGGGGATCCATGATTTGTCTGCTTAATACATCTGCTAGGAGTTCTGTGCTCCTGGCAGAAACCTTGCCTGAAGAGTCAGTTGCAGGCTTAACGCAGTCTCCCATAAAATCATTGCTTGCCTGCATAGAGGATAAGAATGTGTACCCCCTTGCTTGTTGATGTACCACATGACAGTTGTGTTGTCTGTCAGAATCAACACCTGCCCTGGAAGAAGTAACTCCTTGAACGCCATCAATGCAAACTGGACTGCTAACATCTCCTTCATGTTGATATGTAGATGCTGTAGTCTGGCAGGCCACTTGTCTTGTATCCACTTTCCATTTAGATGAGCTCCCCAAGCAGTGTCCGAGGCATCTGTCGTTAAAATCTGACTCGCCTCTGGCCGGGTCACAGAGAGTCCCTTGTTTAGGTGACATTCCTGAGCCCACCACAAGAATTCCTTTTGAAGGCAAGGTATTATTTGAATGACAGTGTCCAAATCTTGGCAGTGCTGTGTCCATACATTTTGAGATACCATTGCAGCTTCCTCATATGCAGTTTGGCATTGGGAAGCACCAGAATACAAGATGCCATGAACCCTAATGCTTGAAGGACTGTCCTTGCAGTCAGCACGGACTGATGAGATAGTTGATGGAAGTAAAGTGACAGACTCTTTTGTTTGTCCGGGGTTAAAAAGGCCATCTGGGCTGCTGTATTCAGTCTCACACCCAGAAAGCACATGTCTTGAGAGGGTACTAGACTGGACTTTATTTCGTTCACAGAATACCCTAGGCATCTTAGCACTGCTATGAGATATTCCAGATGCTGTAGAAGGTGTTCCTTTTCTTGAGCCAGAATCAGGCAGTCGTCCAAGTAAGGATAAATTTGAATGCCTTGAAGCCTGAAGTAAGCTATCACTGGAGCCAGAACCTTTGTGAATACTCTGGGCAGTAGATAAGCCAAAGGGCAATGCAGAGAACTGATAATGAAAATCTCCAGTTGAAACCGCAGATACTTTCTGCAACTTAGCCTTATGGGCACATGAAGGTAAGCTTCCTTGAGATCCAAAGTTACCATCCAGTGATCCTTGCCCAGCAGAGGTAACAGTTGCTGTAACGTCAACATCTTGAACTTGGGAATGTCCAGATAAGTGTTGAGGATAGATAAATCCAAAATTGGTCTCCACGTGTTCCCCTTCTTTGGTACTAGGAACAGGCGAGAATAAAATCCGAAGCCCCTTTCTGATGCAGGGACTGGCTGAATAGCCCCTATCTGGAGTAACTGAGAAACTTGCTTGTGAGCCTCTTTTCTTTGTGGAGGAGGAACATCTGGCATGCCTTTGAAAGGGGGCATTGTGTGGAAATAAAATCTGTACCCGTGATGAATGATATCCAGCACCCATCTGTCTTGAGTGATTAAATCCCAATTTTCTTTGAAAAGAGACAATCTTCCTCCCAAAGGAGCTGCCAGACGAGAGTCCACTGGCAGCTGAAAAGGCAGGTCATTGGTTCTGCTTACGAAAGGACTGACCCCTGCCCTCACCAGAAGTCTGAGCAGGTGAACTGTCTGATCTAGGCCTAAACGAACCTTGAGCCCTGCCCCTACCACGTCTAGACCTACCCCTAGACTGGGAACCATAAGCAGGATATGTCCACCCCTTAGCAGGCCAATTTCTACTAAACTTGGAGGCTGCACCAGCAAAAATCTTTAACAGTCTGCATAGACTTAGCTTTGTCCTCCATTTTCTTTAAAACTGCTTCCACAGGCGGTCCAAACAACACATCAGACTGTAAAGGAGCATCCAAAATCCTGGTCTTAACATGCTCAGCTAAATTCTGATCCTTCAACCATGCATGTCTGCGAAGAACAGAACTAGTAGCAGCCACCCTCGAGGAGGCCTGAACAGCATCAAAACCACACTGCAAAGAATGCTTACCCACTTGTTCAGACACATGAACCAAATCCAACAATTCTTTACACTCAATACCTTCCGCCAAAGCATCCACCTTAGATTTCAATTGTGAAAGGAGATAATTCTGATATTTCAGCATATGAAACTGACAATTCAACGCCCTCATGGCTAGAGTGGAAGAAGTATATACTTTCTTACCCCACCTATCCAAAGCCCTTGCCTCTTTATCAGAGGGTACAGGATTTTTAACCACAGAAGCTTTAACACCTTTAGGCCCCTGAGAAACAGTTTCTGGGTCCGCCCTGGGACTCTTAAACAAATACTTATGAGCTTGGGCACCCTATAATACCTATCAGGCTTAACAGGAGCAGGAGGCAAGGAATCAGGGTTCAGAGAAGCCTCTGCAAAAACATCCTCCACCACATTCAACACAGGAGGAATAGCTAAGGGCCTATGCTGGGGCAAAACAAGAATTCCCTAAGCCTTTTCTGGAGTCAGAGTAATCTTGGCCTTCCCATTTAAAGTGCTCCCTCATGGAGTGAAGAGTCTCTGAAAATGAAAAATCCTCAGGAGGAGAAGCTGAAGGAGTGGAATCATCCACATCAGAATCAGAATAAGTAGGAAACTCTTGCAAGTCTTCCACAGAAGACTCTGAAGCCTGTGAACACTGTTCAAAACTATCAAACTCCTGTTCCACCCTAGGCCTCTTATCAGGTGGGGGCATAGAACCTCTAATCAGAGTAATCAAATCTTCTGCCATTTTAAGCATATGTTTCTTAGGCACAGAGCCCGAAATGCTAGGAGAAGCCCCTACAGAAGCTGAACTTGGCCTTCCTCTAAAAGAAGCTTTGGCAACAGAAGGAGAGGCCCTAACTACCTTGGGAAGAGAGGGAAGAACAGCTACCTGAGAAGCCCCCTCAGCCTGGCCTACCTCCTGAGAGGGCACATCCTGTAACAGTAAAGTATCTGCCAGAGACTCCATAGAGACTACTGGCAAAACCTCAGGCTCCCCTGAGCCTTCTAAAGGACCGACGTCCGGGACTGCCGGTTCCTCACCCCTAGACTTCACTGTTTTGTCCTTGCGCTTCTTAGATGAAGCAAGCGTCGGAGCATCCGACGGCATAGTATAATTGCAACGCTTCCCAAACACTAACCTAGCACAATCAAGCCTCCTCTTAATAGTGCGCTTGTTAAATCTAGCACAAGAGCGGCAACCAACAACGTCGTGCTCAGGCCCTAAACAAGGTATACACAATGTATGATAATCCCTATGCGGTATCTGCTTCCCACAAGAAATACAGTTATTCACTTTTTCTGACATCCGGTTAAATACTGAGGCAAGAAAAACCAAAATGTTCCAACGGGTTACTTAGCCAACTCTGAATTCGGTCTGAAACTCCGGTTTCGGAAAATCTCAGAACGCCAGCCTGCACTCGCAAAATTGCTTCTGCATCGGACCATGCGGCAAAAAAGACTGAGGAAATGACGTCGGTCATGCGCATTAGTACCCTGACGTACTGACGTCAGTCTAAGGCGCCATGACCGACGTCAGCCTTATACTCTGGTATTCGGGCCGACTGGGACGCGGACTATACCCAATTGTCAGGACTGCAGCAAGGGAAGACGAAGAACATCTATTTTCTGTCATGTTTATAACTGATCAATATAAAGGAGACAACCTATTAATTTCTAATCAAAGCTCTGATCCTTATGCACTACCATTCACCACACCTCTCTTTTGAGAAGTATTAAATTGCCTACAAATCAACAATCAATTTATGCACCGGGCCTCACTTCAGAAACCTCACAATTCTGACATTTATCTACCAGCATCCATATTCCTTATTACCAACTTCCTTGATCACTATCACTATTTCACAACTTACACATAGATTGATCTCATACTGAACTTTGAAGTTAAATTTGTCACTAAGAAATACATCCACCTCTATCAAAAATTTTAGTTACAAACCATTAACATTTTTGAAACATGTTAAGTCAACCTTCCTTTATATTCAATATAATATTGATTTTTAATTCCTCCAGACTGACTAGCTTAATATATCTATATTTAAATTTGCGATATAACCTTATAGTCAGGAACCATCATTAACACAGTTTCTCATAGTTTTAATAAACAATTTAAGATAATGAACTATTAACATTCTGCCACATAAAATTTAAACTGAACTGATAATTTATATCCAAATACGCTCATTAATGGTCATTTCCAATTTTTAACTTCTTGTGTTTTCTACACCTCAGTTATTGTGTGTTGGGCAACAGGGTGGTAAGTATTCTGTTGCTTATTGGATCATAGCAGGTTACCAGGTGAATGGCCCTGGGCCCTTGCAATCCTGGCCAGGAGTTTGTCCCTGGGGGGGAGACGTCAGCCAGCACTTGTCGCCCCTGGTAATGAGGGACACAGGGTGATGGGTGCTGGCTGGGGTTTCTTTTTGGGTATGGACTCTTGGCTAGGCTGGGGTTTCTTTTTGGGTATGGACTCTTGGCTAGGCTGTAAGGGTTATGTAGTATTGTTTTTGTTTTATTTACTTGTATAGTGTAATTTAGAAATAGGGCAGCCGCAGTGGTGCAGCGGTTAGCATTGCCGCCTCACAGCAAGAGGTTGTCCGGTTCGATCCTCGGCTGGGGTGCCTTCTGTGCGGAGTCAGCATGTCCTCCCTGTGGTCGCGTCGGTTTCCTCCGGGTGCTCCGGTTTCCTCCCACATCCCAAAGACATGCTGTAGGTGGATTGGATTCTCTAAATTGGCCCTAGGCGTGAGTGCGTGCGTGTGCCTTCTGTGGAAGGCTGGGCACCGGGCTGGCAACTCAACACCGTAAAACTCCACTGCCAATCATGAGCGGACAGGTGATCCGCTGTGGCGACCCCTAACTGGGAAAAGCTGAAAGAAGAAGTAGTAATCATAAAGCAAACCTGTTGCAGACCATCAACCAGTATGGATTCAATATCTAACATTTTGATATCTAACACTGGCCCATCCATTGTCAAAGAAAGCCCCTCTCATAGGGCAACAGCATGGCTGTATTCCTTGTATTATCAGAGGTAATCAGTAACTTCAAAGCATAGGAAGGCTGCAGGAAGCAACTCATCAGGTGAAACTAACTGGAATGAGGAAGGACTATACTATGTGTACAGAACTTCTACATGACAGTTCCTTTAGGTTCCCCACTGCTTGTTAACTCACGTCAGAAATACCTAGGCATCACAGTAGACCAAAATCTTTCTTTTAATGTAACACACAGAAGCTCAGGTGAACAAAAGCCCTTTGGCAGCTTAAAGCATCCTACAAGACTAACTGCTCCCATCCAAACTAGAGTATGGTCCCTTCATTATCCTGCGGCTTTAAGCATACAACACTGCACTTGTTCAGAAAACTGAGAATAAGGCTCTATGTTTTACGAACCTATTCTGTAGCAACAGCTGAGAACACTTACCTAACAACAAATGACTGTTGACCTGAACCAACCCTCTGCTGAGCATATTCACATACAAGCTGCTTAAAGAAGGCTACTAACCCCATACCCCACTGCTAGGTTGATAGTTCAGAGATCAGATCTAGTCACTGAGGCGCAACAAGGATATTTCTACTACACAGGTCTCCTTTCATGCTTCCCATCTGTGAGAGAATATTCTCAAAAGTTAGTGCCAGTTACGTGGGACGATAATCCGGAAAACATCAGGATGACAGACAAACTGCTTTGCTTCAAAAAAAGCTCTGAGGGGAGCACCTTCAAAAACACAAATGCATGTGCTGTAACAGATATAGATTAGAAGGTGCATCATCTAGCTGTGAAGTTACTCTGATGTTTCCTGGATAGTAGCTGCCAATATCAACTACAACCTCCTGTACATAATTCTGCATTTCATTTTGGTAAATTGTAAATACAACACAGAGCACTTACCATGGTCTTTTTTGGTATTGGCATTTCAGTGTTTAGCTACATAACCACTCTAGTATGTAGATGTTCATGTATGATGCTTTACTCAATATGTTCGACTTTGTACCCATCTGCAATATTAGGTGTTCTTTGTATTTGTTACACTTAGAATGTTCTCCATTTTTATTAAACTCTGTTATTCAGATTTTCTAATCTTCATTATCCAGGTTTTACTGTACAAACAACTGCCTCTGCTGCATGCATGTTTCTATGCAATTAAATGTTTCGGTTTGTCTTGCCTTTAAGACACAGTTTGCGGCTGAAAAGCATACCTCTCAACTGTCCAGATTTTCACAGAATGTCCAGATTTTTGCCAGACAGTTTTGCTCTATTCCTTGTAAAATCTCTGGTTTCTGGCATATCGATGAGGATGGAAGCCACAAAAAAATTACAGACATTTGAGTTTCAGACTTCATATCATTCAGAAAATGCATGCAAACAATAGTTGTTACTCCAACTAGGTTTATAACAGCAATATTTAAAATATGTCCCCATTTTTGGTCATTCATCCCCCTATAATTTCTGGCTTTGTCCAGATTTTTTTGGCTAAGATGTATGCTGAAAAGAGTCCCTAGACCAGCCCACCTACCTGATTAATAAAGAAAAAGCAATAAAATAAAAATAAGTGCCTGGGCAAACTTTGGGAATGGTTACAGTTTTCTGTACTTAATTTAGGATACACTACTGCACATTATGAACAGTCTTCTCTCAGTAGCCTTACTCCTAATACATACACAACAGAAGTAGTTGAGAAAAAGAAAAATTTCAGACATATGAGATGGCTGAATAGTGTCTACTCCAATATCATAAAGCCAGCATCTCCATACCCATAACTGTACTTTCTTGAGTATACAAAACTACTTATTGAAGCAGAGGTGATAAAAACACATTTATTAATATTTAGCTCTACAATTTCCAGTATCACTTTTGAATGACAATATGGGGCAGTAATGCACTTTACCACGAAGAAATTAAGTTAAAGTGAGAAGAAACGTGGGCTAGGCTCCTCAATGGTCCCGTGGACTGCATGCCTAGAACTAACTACGATGCCTTTACTGGAATTGGAACCCCAGGCTACTTAGAATACAGTCATCACATTCATAGGAATGTTAACTGTTAAACATTTAGTAAGATCAAACATTCCTGACTATATTAGACTAAAATTAATTTACACTAATAAGAAGCTGTTCTTTTGAGGATAGAGAAAAAATATGAAATTACTACACAGTATAGTCTGAAAACGGGTACCATTAGAATTCTCCAATAAGTAGTCAGCAAATTTTTCAGGTGATGAGGACAGTGTTCTGACAAAATGAACATTTTCCGCACAGGTCTACTAATGTGGCTTCAGCTACAAAAGGAAAATTCAAACACTGCATTTATACAGTTCAGTGTTCGATGAAAGGTAAGGTAGTCCTGTGTGCAGACAGCTCTCCATCCAATAACAGACATGCCCGTACAGCAAGGCAGTATTCATTGCTGAAGGCAGTACAAATGGACCCTACATAAACCAGGACAGAACCTCCACATTAGATCGTGCTTTTGTCCATATAAGCGTTTCCTGACTTAAGCAGCAATTCTGTAACTCCACTTAGGTGTGATCTGTAATGAGGTCCAAATCAATATGGGGGGGAGCAAGACCACTGGTATACCAGCAAGACCAAGATCAGCAGTGACCTCAGTTAAGAGGAACAGCAGTCCCATGAATCTGTGCTTATCTACTGGCCCAGTCTGGGAGCATGCAGGAAACTGAACTATTCCCTTCATTCCAAAGCCTCTTTTGTCAAGGGACAGACACACAGAAATTCAAGTCAAGCCTATGAGTCTCTGATAACTAAGGCGATGGTGTGGTACCTTCACACCTGTGAAACACACCTTCTCAAAATACCCTACAGAGGTGATCACTGCACTTCTTCATTAGCCATTGTTCCTTCTCACGGAGGACCAAGTTATACACTGGTAAGGGCTCTTAAGATGCTAACATTCCCTTTTTTGGACTACAACCTTGCTACTAAGGTAAGCAAATTAGCAACCCCCTCACTAAACACATCATCCAACACCAACATTAACGTTCTTGAAAAGGTTTGAAAGAACGAGGCTGGACTAGAGAAAAATAACCAGCAATATGTCAGCCAGAAGAATGAGCCTTCAGCTAAACAGGACAACAGCAACCTGCAACTACTGCTAAATGGCAGCTAATAACAAATGGCTGCTAATACTATATATATATATATATATATATATATATATATATATATATATATATATATAAAAAAATTTCACAGCAGCTTATACGTAGGGGTGCTTATTTAATTGAAAATATGTTCAAAAAATGCATGTTTTTCAAACAGAGCTCTCTTTAAAAAGTGATATAGTGTTAAAGGTTTTGAAACAAATTTTGAGTTCCATTTCCTACTTTTTCACATTCTGCTTGCACATCTGCCCACTAAACAATTACCATTCTATGCACAATGCACAGAAATGATCAGTAAGAAGAAGAAGAAAAAATCAACTCGAATTCCTACCAATTCTGATGTGGAGCTCTTGAAAGTAATGATACAAAAACAATAGGAAAATGGAAACTGACTCACCTAGTGTCACTTTTTCCTTCTTTTTTTGCCTAAGTATAGCTTTCAGGGGACTGTAAGCCTTGCATCAGCGAACTGGTTTATAACAGCTTACACCCATTATGGTCACAGTAATGATATACTGTTGTCACATTCTTGGAACATCCAAGCATTCCATGGCACTCGTCTGAATTCCCCCATCATTAGATTCCAACTCAGAATGTAAACCTGATATTTTAACTGACATGGAAGAATCTGGTCAAGCTCGCTTACACAGCAAAGTTACTTGACTGTTTGTTTTTTTACCACTGTAATACAGGTAGGGGAAAGAGACAAATGAAAATTCTCTGCTGCGAGGACAGGAAGAGGCACAAACATACTGCTCTGAAGGATGTCTTAAAATAAAAAGACCATTACTTGGCAAATAAATAACCTTTCATTCTATACTCAGTGTTAAAACAGACAAAGCCTTTCAGTAGTACCAATGCTGGAGGAAAACAGACTTGCTAGCTGAAAAAGATGCTTCTGAGAATTACATTCCACAGCAAGGCCTGAAAGCCCATAAGGGATCCACAGGCCTCAAGTTTTCCGAGTGACAACAGAAAATCCATACAAACGCAAAAGGAGATTTGCATTCCTGCTGAAAGCCAACTGCAGTCTTTGGAACAGTGAGAATAAATGCGTAGAAATAGGGATATACATATGTTACGTTTGAGGTTGTGTTACTTTGGAGTATTCCCCTGGTATTCCCGATTTAGAAGTAAACCTAGTCCAGAACCTAGGCAAATTTATCCATGTCAGAGAGATGCAAGTAAGCCAAAAGTCTAACCATATGAAATGCCTGGAATATTCCCTTTTCTCAGAGGTACAACAATCTCAGAGTTGGTACATATAACCTCCATCTCATTGTTAGTATAGATATGCAAATTTATAGGTGTTAGGAGATACTTTCCTGCAAAAACTTTAAAGAAAAGTGATATTCACAGTTTTTCCTTTGTTTTCATTCTTTTTTGCGTTGGTATTTCATGACTTGTAGCAAGAATCTTAATACTTTAGTAGGGAGTCCAGCTAAAAGTGCTAAAAATGCACCAGTGGCATTATAGTGAGATTTGCTGTCTGACTTTTACTAGATCTAATTTACCACTCTTACTTTATTTCTGTACTTACAGGACTTGCACTTATGGGTCCTCCACTAATAGGGAGATTTACAATGTCCAGCAGAGACTGCCAGCTAGCCGGGGCTAGCTGCAATACACTTCCAGGTATCCCTGCACCTCTATGCCGACCTATGCACAGTTATTATTCCCTCAAAAAAAAAAAAAAATGGTCCAAGTGGTAAAAAGGTAGTCAAAGGTTTATCACCCTCAGTCAGGCTTAATTAATCAACCTCTGAGCAGCCAACCATGTTCTCCTCTCCTTGTAATCCCACAAATCCAGCCACATGTGACATGTCCCACAGGCCCCATTAAACTGCAGTGGGATCAGATCACAGACATTCTCTCTCTCTCTTAGCATATACAGCTTCTAACATCCTCTCCCTTCAACAGCTTGGTAATGTTGTGCTGCAGTCTGTCCAAATATGCAGGTAAAACTGGGCACACTATTCCAGATATGACCAAATGTCCAATATGTTAAAATGACCAGAGTTTCTCAGCCGTCTGATGCTTGAGCAATGCTTGACAGCAGTCCGTATACTTTTACACAGTGCGATTCAGCATATGGCCATGACCTCAGAATCATCTCACAGCAATCTCCTCCATGCAGACTCTACCACAACCAGAACACACAGCCCCACATTCTGAATTAAATTTCAACACGCATCTACCCAGAGAACCCCAGAAGCCACATCAGATCTCTCTGTAGAATGACCTCTTCCCCTGTGATCACTTCACCAGTCTTTGCATCATAACTGTATGACTTAATTTTGCTTTCCCGGCTCAGTATGATCTCCAATACAAACATCACAAATGGGACTGAATGCTTCAACACACCATACTTTTACATTTTTATCCTGGTAGTCCCCAATTATTATCCTTCAATTTTTGGTCGAATTCCTATTCACAACAGTATTTTGGAATTCACTTTTGTAACCTTTAATCTTCCCAGCAGCTGCATTAATGGCCTTGCTTAAGGCCACATACATCACACCTAAAAGGCTCCTTTCTGGGAGCATGGCCAAAGGCTGAAGTACACCAGCAGGCACCGTACTGATGGAAATGTTCATTTGCATTAATATACGATGATA
The DNA here is from genome assembly GCF_019279795.1 of Protopterus annectens. NCBI lineage: Eukaryota > Metazoa > Chordata > Ceratodontiformes > Protopteridae > Protopterus > Protopterus annectens. Next base: position 818,615,391 of record NC_056739.1, read on the forward strand.
ATTGGGGAGAGGACAGGGAGCATAGCCGCCTGTACTGGAGAAGGGTTTGTCCACCATACAGAATAAAAGGTTTTGCGCTTCCTCTTTTTTTTTTTTTTTTTTTAAGTTGGGGGGAGTGCTGATTTTTCCCAATGTACATTCTTCCCCTTTATAACCCAATGGTGGCACGCTCACAGAAATGAATCATTATGGACTGTCAAGATCCTTACTGCATGCAGCCATGCCAATGACCATCTGCATGTGAAGTGGCTGTAATAAGCTCCATGCCAGTCTACCCAAAGAACATTTTCCACAAGCTTCCCTGAAAGACCATCTGGCATGCAGCTTCCAGCTATTTTTTAACTCTGCACTGTATAAAAACAATCAGCCACTCCTGCAGAACCACTCCAGTTTCTAAAGATAAAATACTGCTTCGACTACTGGTTTAAGTCTTCTCTGCTACAGAGCTCACAGAAAGTCAGACTATATTTCAGGAATACCCAAATGTGGCCACTTGTAATATTCCTAGCCCTGCCAATATAATACGTGTGCATACTGACATGCGATTGCATCTGCATGTCTACGTTGTCATGCCACACAACTTCCACTCCATGCTGACGATGCAGTTTGTAAAGAATAACGGCTACACGGATCACAGTTTCATTAAAGTGACACCGTTTTAACAAAAAAAGAAGAGTAAAATAATTCTAAGGCTAAAATCACTGTAAAGTGAGAAGTATTAATAAATGCACAACACATGTAATTCACCCATCTAGCAGACAAATGCCACTGGGGTGAAATGCAACTCATCTTCTATGACAGTTTTCCAATGGAGTACGAAATGTTCCTAGAACTATGCCTTGTTTGATGGCTCACTAGTAAAACTGTATTACTTCCTGAGAAAGCAATTAGAAGCAGGATCCCCCACCCACCCACCTTTCTTGTTCAGCTACCAAAGCTACCACTTGATATTCTGGCCTCATTAAGAGCAGCTCAAATAATGCCAGCTTGCTCTACACACTTAGGACAGCAATGATGAAAGACCACCCTTACCTTTAAGAGGCTTATGCGAAGCCATTTTTCATACAAACTCCACCTTCACAAACTCAGGCCAACTGCAAATGAGCCACCATTCCATAGAGGGAAGTATCCATCAATAGAATTTCAACAGTCATTCCCAAGAAGAAGATTCCTACCATTACTTTGGAAGAACATAACCACAAGTTCTTTAACCACATAACCACAGCCTCTGTCAATAGCTGGTACAGAAGATATACAGGCAAACAGAAAGGGATAGGGAAGAATTAAACGAAAGACCAGACGTGCTACAGTTTTTAAGTCTCGAACAGAAGCTGCTATTAAAAAAGGGATAATTAGCAGAGCATATAAAATATTGCAGGACAACTATAAGAATTTAACAGGGGGCATTAGAACAGACTGGCAAAAGAGAATGTAAAGGCAACTTAAAAAGGAACAAGGGAAGACATCTGCATGGCTCTCAAGTATACAACATCTCGAAGACTTTGTTTTATATACATACATTAAAGTATTTTTATAGATAATTTTAAATCCCCGGTTTCGGAGATTTTTTCTCAGGTAGATCGCAATAGTGCAAGTGTAATGAGAAAGTACAGTTGTGTACACTTACCATAAATGTAGATGTCAGCGTGTATTCACTGTTGCAGTCATCACATTTGGGTTATCTGCCTGCAGGTAGCCCTCAGCCAGCCTGAATACCAGAGCCTTGGATTCCTGCATCGGATGCAGTCTCTTCTTCCATGACATCAGGTGGTCAGTGGTATAAAACATGCAGCCGACGCCATTACATCAGTTTTTCTTGCCCCAGATGTCAGGTGCCCCCACAACGGGACGCAATTATATGTTATGGTACACCTCCATCAAAAAGCAAATACACCAGAAAGCTTAAATACACCAAACAAGAAGGAAAGGTATAGCCAAGAGAAGTCCGGGGGCTGGATGGAGGGTAACCAGGACTCCAACAGTGAATACACTCGAACATCTACATTTATGGTATGTGTACACAACTGTACTATGTTATTCGTGTTTCACTGTTGCAGTCATCACATTTGGGTTGATTCCCAAAGCTAAGGAAGGGAGGAGGAAGTTTAGAGAGCATTAGGATCAGCTATTAAGCCCTACAAGACTGCAGTGGCAAAACCAGCTCTGGATTTGGAAAAAATAGGCATGTGGTAATGCTTGGTGAAGGTATGTACAGAGCTCCAGGTAGCAACTTCTAGGATGTCCTTGGTGGGGACTCCCCTGAGAAAGGCTGTAGAGGTAGATGCAGCCCTGGTGGAATGTGATCTTACCCCCCTGTGGGGTAGGTTTTCCATGGTGCTTATAGCAGAAATGAATGCAACCGGCTATTCATTTAGAAATGGTTTGCTTTGAAATGGCCCTCTCCTCTGCACCTGCAGCAAAGCCAACTAGCAGCTGTTCAGATTTTTTTGAGAGACTTAGCACTGCCCAAATAAAACCTACGTTGTCAGTGCACGTCCAAAGAGTGCAGTATTCGTTCTCCTTTGTTTTGTGGATTCGGGAAAAAGGTAAGCAAATTAGTGGACTGATTTAAGGCCACACTAGCCACCACCTTGGACATAAAGGAAGGATTGGTCCTGAGGGAAACCCTATCTGCATGGAACATAATGAAGGGATCCACTGCCATGAGGGCCTGTAATTCAGACACTCTTCTTGCTGAAGTGATGGCTAGAAGGAAGGATGTTTTCCAAGAAAGAATTTCAACTCTGCAGTTGCAGCTGGTTCAAAAAGGAGGAAGAGTAACCTTTTCCAATACAAAGTTAAGGTCCCAGGCTGGAGTAGGGGCTCGCCTGGGGGGGGGGGTCTTGGCCCCCTGAGGAATTGCTTTAGCAGAGGGTGAGAGAAGAGGGGTGGTTCGGTATTATAATGTGCTGAAATGGCAGCGACATGAATTTTAATTGACAAGAAGGATAGGCCCTTGTGGAGCATTTCTGTTAAGTACTGAAGAATATAAGGTAAGCTGGGCACCGTTGTGCCCATCCCCCTGAGTCTGGCTCCAGGAACAGTATCTTTTCCACTTTTCAGCATAGGATTTTCTAGTACTAGGCCTCCTTGCCTCCAGAGTGACATCTACCACCTGCTTGCTGAGGGATGCTATTGGAGAGCTCAAAGAATTAGCTAGGCTGCAAGGTTCAGGGCTTGAAGCTGAGGGTGCAGAATCTGGCTCACCTGCTGGGACAGCAGGGAAGGGATCTGAGTCAGGTGCCATGGTTCCAGCAGTGTTATACTGCGCAAGAGGGGATACCAGTGCTGGCATGGCCAGTCTGGTGCAATCAGTATTGTCCTTGGCTTGTCCTGTTTGATCTTTAGCAGAACCTTTGAGAGGAGAGGCAGAGGGGAAAGGCATAAACCTAGAGGCTTTCCCAGATAGGAGACAAGGCATCCACTTTCAAAGTTTGACTGTGGGAAGTCCTTGTGCAAAATTTGTCCAAATGGTAGTTTTGAGGGGAGGCAAACAGGTCCATCTTTGGAGTCCCCCACTTCAGCCATTCTAAGCATTTTTTTTTAGACATATGGGCCTAAGCATGCGGTTTGGCTATCTGTTTTCTAGGCGTGGGTCGAGTTTTAGGCCTGGATGAAGAAGATGGCGTCAGTTTAAAATGCTAGCCTGTAGGCCTGAATACACCCTCAGAAGCCGATGCCTGCACAGTGGCTCCGGACCAATTCAAGGTAGAGACATCCGCAGGTTCCATAGTCAAAGAAGCATCTTGCGGCATACTGGACTCCGAATGGGTCTCAGTAGAGGACTGCGAATCTGAAGTAGCAGGTATCAGGGGCTGCGAAAGTGCCTCACTGAGTACCGGTGTACTGGCGACTAGCTTAACGAAAGCGTTGTCGCCAGTTTTGTACCTATGCGATCTGTCTCTGTCTTTATCCTTATGTTTTTTTCAAAATATCGGTAGTCGGATGGCTCACTGAAGCCATTTCTGGATAGTTATACAGAGTACCAAAATAATTTGCTGCAAATATAGCCCAACGATGAATAGTTCGGGGATTGAAAAGGCACAAAACCGACAGCGGGGGACATCATGGTATGGGCCTAAGCAAGGAATGCAGTACGAATGAAAATTTTTATGAGGTATTTGCTTTCCAAAGTTAAGACAATTGTTAACTTTAACTGACATTGGTTAAGAGCAAGAAAAAGGATCCCCAATGGGGTACTTAGCTTTTTTGAAGACTTCAGTTCTGAAACTCAAAAACGAAAATTTCAGGAGTCGGCCGACTGGCACTTGCAAACTGCTTCAGCTTTGGGCACCGCACGAAAGACTGATGTAATGGCGTCGGCTGCATGTTTTATACCCCTGACTACCTGACGTAATGAAAGAAAAAACAGCATCCGACGCAGGAATCCAAGACTCTGGTATTCAGGCCGGCTGAGGGCTACCTGCAGGCAGATAACTCAAATGTGATTACTGCAACAGTGAAACACAAAGGACATCACATTTTTGGAACGTAGCAAGCTGGCAGAGTTTAAAAATTCTCTACAGAGTACTTTGCAAGACATGCTGGGAGAAAGCTGTTGCAGATAAAGGACATTTTTGGGGGTTGAGACGTATGATGCGAACTGCCTAGACATGGTAATGCATTACTACATTTAATTTTACTGGCTGCTAAAAAAATAAAAATTATTATTACAAAATGGAAATTAAAATTTAAACCAAATATAATTTTAGTACTTAAGATTGTGCAGGACAAAAAAGAACTAGAGGCGATATCTTCAGAAAAGAGAAGGAGCAAATCACATAAAAAAATGGAATATGCAGTCCTGTACCACTGGCTGTTGCACTGACCATTGCATCAGTATAGTCAAAGGAGACTGAATCTGTCAATCTCAGCTATGGGAGATAAGTTTGTGGTTTTCTCCAAAGACTCCTTGACCCCAGATCACAAGCTCTGTTTTGCAAATTCCCTGTATAGAAGAGCCAGAAAATGTCAGAAAACTAGTTAAGCACTAAGTCTAAGCTTAAGGAAGTTATAATTTGGAAAAATAGAAAGACCGACAGATTACAGTATATATAGTAAGAAAAAATGGAATGAGTATTTTGGAAAAGAAAGAACATAGTAATATTTTGGGAGCACATGATAAAAGAAGATGAGGTAATAAAATGAGATGAAGGTAGACAATTTTTGGGTTAATAACCTCAGACCAACCGTACTGATTGGCTAGACAGAGGGACTGAGGGGACAGAGCTAAGAAAGATGTGCAGCAGGTAAAGGTGATAAAGAATAATGAGGGAAACGTACTCACTCGCGAGGAGAGTGTGTTGAGCAGATGGAAAGAGTACTTTGAGGGGTTGATGAATGAAGACAATGAGAGGGAGAGAAGGTTGGATGATGTGGGGATAGTGAATCATGAAGTGCAGTGGATTAGCAAGGAGGAAGTAAGGATAGCTATGAAGGGGATGAAGAATGGAAAGGCTGTTGGTCCAGATGACATACCTGTGGAAGTATGGAGGTGTTTAGGTGAAATGGCAGTGAAGTTTTTAACCAGACTGTTTAATGAAATCTTGGAAAGTGAGAGGATGCCTAAGGAATGGAGAAAAAGTGTTTTGGTGCAGATTTTTAAAAATAAGGGTGATGTGCAGAGCTGTAGTAACTACAGAGGGATTAAAATGATCAGTCACAGCATGAAGTTATGGGAAAGAGTAGTGGAAGCTAGGTTAAAAAGGGACATGATGATTAGTGATCAGCAGTATGGTTTCATGCTGGGAAAGAGCACTACGGATGCGATGTTTGCTCTGAGAGTGTTGATGGAGAAGTACAGAGAAGGTCATAAGGAGTTGCATTGTGTTTTTGTAGACTTAGAGAAAGCATATGACAGGGTGCTTAGAGAGGAGTTGTGGTACTGTATGAGGAAGTCAGAAGTGTCAGAGAAGTATGTAACAGTGGTACAGGATATGTACGCGGGTAGTGTGACAGCAGTGAGATCTGCGGTGGGAGTGACTGATGCATTTAAGGTGGAGGTGGGGTTACATCAAGGATCAGCTCTGAGCCCTTTCTTATTTGCAATGGTGATGGACAGGTTGACAGACGAGATCAGACAGGAGTCCCCATGGACTATGATGTTTGCAGAAGACATTGTGATCTGTAGTGGGAGTAGGGAACAGGTGAAGGAGACCCTGGAGGGATGGAGATATGCTCTAGAGAGAGAAGAGGAATGAAGGTCAGCAGGACTAAGACAGAATATATGTGTGTGAATGAGAGGGAGGATAGAGGAATGGGGAGGATGCAAGGAGTACAGGTGGCGAAGGTGGATGAGTTTAAATAGTTGGGATCAATAGTTCAGAGTAATGGTGAGTATGGAAGAGAGGTGAAGAAGAGAGTACAGGCAGGATGGAGTGGGTGGAGAAGAGTGTCAGGAGTGATTTGTGACAGACGAGCACCAGTAAGAGTGAAAGGGAAGGCCTACAAGAGGGTAGTGAGACCAGCTATGTTATATGGGTTGGAGACGGTGGCATTGACAAAAAGGCAGGAGTTTGAGCTGGATGTGGCAGAGTTAAAGATGTTAAGATTTGCACTGGGTGTGACGAGGGTGGACAGGATTAGGAATAAGTATATTAAAGGGTCAACGCAGGTTGGAAGGTTTGGAGACAAAGCCAGAGAGGCAAGATTATGTTGGTTTGGACATGTGCTGAGGAGGGATGCTGAGTATATTGGGAAAAAGATGCTAAGGATGAAGCTACCAGGTAACAAGAAAAGAGGAAGGCCTAAGATAAGGTTTATGGATGTGGTGAGAGAGGACATGCGCAGGTGGTTGGTGTGACAGAGCAAGATGCAGAGGACAGGAAGAAATGGAAACAGATGATCAGCTGTGGAGACCACTAATGGGAGCAGCCGAAAGAAGATGATGAACCTCAGACCAACCGGCATATACGGGTCTAATGTTAAGAGTTAAAGGAAGACATGTGGAGGTTGGATAGTAATTTTAACTACAAATAACAGATTTTAATGGAAACCAGAAAACAGCAACAATTAGAAGATATAAGGCGATAAAAGCAATGAGAGACAACAGACTAGTCATCCTCTCCTTGCTGGTTTTACTTTTAAATAAGGACATTGCAGATGATCAGTGGAGAAAAATATTTCTTAATTCTAGACATGCAACTAAATCAAGAAAATTTCCAGCTTTTGCATGCAAATGTTTCCTCATATATTTCTATATCCGTCAGACATAAAAAATTTTCCTGGTGACAAGCAGCATACGTTGGAGATATCATGCCTTTGAAAAAGGTTCTTCGAAGAATATATTTTGGGACTGTAGAAAGCTGCTTCAGTACAAAAATGACTTAAATAATATACCAAGTCTTATACTTGGAAGGGAATTTAACCTCAGTTTAGAGGAGTTGTTGATTTGGTGTAACATTGCAATACTATCACCTCTGCCATACGTTATCTTTAATAAGTGCTGATAGTGGCAAAGAAAGCTTATAACTAGAAAATGTAAAACCACAGACAAACCATCAAAAAAAAAAAAAAGATGAAAAAGATCATTACAGAGATTAAAAACATTGACTTGAAAACGAAAAGAGAACAGGGGCTGGTCTCCATAGCAAAAGAATAATAAATAAAAAATGGACAGCATGGTATTCTGTAATGAAAATACAGTCCAAAAGAGGACACCAACATGAAACAGTACCCAGGCTGTATAAATATTTAACAAAAAAGTGAGAAGCCTCTGGTCCAACTGTTAACATCTGCAACAGTATGAAAATAAAATATGGTTACTAGTAAACTCCTGATCTCAAACTACGTGGTAATAGTTAATGCCTGTGTTTAAATGTTTTTCTTTAAGATTAGATAGAACAGCTGATTGTGATATTTGGATTTACATGCTTAATGATGGCAAGTCATTGAAAGCTGAATGCAAGCACGGACTGTATACATATTAACTATAAAATGGTTGTGTCAGCAATCCACACTGAGGGAAGTGCACCATGCACAAAGGCAATCCACGCCAAGGGAAGTGCACCATGCACAAAGGCAATCCACGCCAAAGGAAGTGCACCATGCACAAAGGCAATCCACGCCAAGGGAAGTGCACCATGCACAAAGGCAATCCACGCCAAAGGAAGTGCACCATGCACAAAGGCAATCCACGCCAAAGGAAGTGCACCATGCACAAAGGCGATTCACGCCAAAGGAAGTGCACCATGCACAAAGGCAATCCACGCCAAAAGAAGTGCATCATGCACAAAGGCAATCCACGCCAAAAGAAGTGCATCATGCACAAAGGCAATCCATGCCAAAAGAAGTGCATCACGCACGAAGGCAATCCACGCCAAAGGAAGTGCACTATGCATGATAATTCCACAGTATGTAAAAATGAAAATGCCACAATTAAAGTACTGACATTGCTGAAAAAAATTCCCAGGCAGCCTTCCCTTCCTCCCATTTGCTGTCATGCACCACATCTTCTCTCTCTCTTTATACAGTTCTGTCCATAGTATAAACTTGAGGTTGCCACTCTCACCCTTGAGCCCTACCCCAAAGGGAATAAATGGATCAACTGAGTGGGCAAGAGATGGGCTTGGTGGTGACCACTGGATCAACAGTCAAAAACTTGAAAAAAAAAAAAGAAATGAAATCAAATGCAAAACGAAGGACAAAGGGAAATGTTATTGTACATATACTTACTCATACATAGTAAACGTTATGAGAAGTGTCCACAATGTTCGCAAGTCATTTTTGGGACAGTTCCTATTTAATCCTCCTAGTTGACCACTTCATAGTAACATGCCCCTGACAGCAGCAGCTTGTAAATAAGATTTGGAGATAATGACCACCTTTACAGTATTTTGCAAAGATGCTGGGGAAAAGACCAATTTCTACTGCACAAAACCCATCCACAATGATGATATGAAAAATGTGAGAGTAGTCATTGCCCTAGTGGAACAAGACCTTGGGCTTGCTGGAAGAATTTTCTAGTGTTTACCAAGAGAGAAATAAATGCAGTCCATTAACCCTGCTTCAGGATTATTCTCCGTGTACTCAGTGGGATGCTTTTAAGACGGCTGCTATGAATTAGGATGGTATTGTTGGTCTGAAGGAATACAGTTCAGTAGTTACCAGCTACATAAGCACATGCACTGACTGCACTGTGCCCCATAAAGACATCTGGATATATCCACATAATAAACCACGGATTAACTCAGACGTTCGCTCTGCACGTCATGCCTGCTCCAAGGCATGCATATGCATCAAACAATATCAGTGAGTATAAAAAATCTAGACATGACTTACAGAGAGCTATCACAGCAGTAAAGGAGAATTACAGTCGTAAGCTGGAAGACTATTATTCGACTGCTGATACAAGGAGTATGTGGCAAGGCCTGGAAAACATCATACGCTACAGAGACAAAAGCAAGGGGAGGACTACTGACAGCCAGTTTTCACCTGACGATTTCAATGAATTTTATGCCCAGCTTGAGGTCCAAAACACTAAGTCAAAGATTCCACCATACAAAAGGGTAGAGAGGAGGCACCACCACCCCTCACAATATCATCAGCCAGTGTGGCAAAGTCCTTGAGGAGGACAAATCCCCAGAAGGCAGCCGGTCCAGATAATATTGCTGGAAGGACACTCAAATGCTTCAATGCTCGCTTATGTTCTGGCTGATCCATACAAATCTCTCCTTTGCACAAGCTACAATTCCCACTTGTTATAAGGCAGACATTATTATTCCACTGCCAAAAAAGGGCAAAGCCAACTGCCTGAATGACTATCGGCCGTTTGCATTGACTCCCATAGTGATGAAATCCTTTGAGAGAATCATTATGAGTCATATTCAGTCAAGTTATACCCGATACAATGGATCCCCTGCAGTTTCCATGCAGAGCAAATAGGTCAGAGTAAGCAGTCAGTACAACACTGCATACAGTGTTATGCTATATACTGATTATAGTTCGGCCTTCAATACGGTGATACCAACAAAGCTCATTAATAAGCTGATCATACTGGGTGTGCCACAGACTCTTTGCAATTGGGTCTTGGATTTTTTTTTTTTAACAGGCAGACCACAGACAGTCAGGCTGGGGAATAACATCTCTAAAACAATAATAATAAATACAGGAACTCTACAAGGCTGTGTGCTAAATCCAGTGATGTACATCCTCTTCACTTAGGATTGTGTTGCTTCTCAACATGACACCAGTACTGTCAAAGTTGCAGGATACAACAGTCATGGTTGATCTGATCTCTGGGAGTGATGAGTCAAGTGCATAGGAAGGAAGTGCAGAACCTTGTGAAGTGGTGTAGGAACAGTAATCTCTCTCTCAATACCAGCAAAAAGAAAGATGATCACTGACACACGAAGAAATAGACTGCTGCACTTACCATTGCATACTGGTGAGTCTGAGGTGGAAAGACTGTCTACATTCAAATTCCTCTGCATTAACATCTCTGAGGACCTAACCTGGATTCATAAAATCACAGACTTGGTAAAGAAAAGCAAGAAGCAACTGTATTTTCTGAGAAGGTTGAGAAAGTTTGGCATGCCCAATACAATCGTCAGCAACTTCTATAGATGTACAATTGACAGCATTCTCTCCCACTCTATTATAGTACAGTTCGGGAATAGTACAATACGGGATGACAAGGCTCTGCAGCGAGTAATAAAGTACAGTTGTGTACACTTACCATAAATGTAGATGTTCGCGTGTATTCACTGTTGCAGTCATAACATTTGGGTAATCTGCTGGCAGGCTGCCCTCAGTTGGCTTGGTTAACAAAGTCTTGGGTCCTGCGTCGGTTGCTGTCCCTTCTTCCATGACGTCAGGTTGTCAGGGGTATAAAACATGCATCAGACACCATTACATCAGTTTTTCTTGCTCCAGATGTCAGGTGCCCCCCTAATGGGGAGCAAATAAAATTAAAAACAGAAAAAAAGGCTTTTAAGCATAGTAAAGGAAAGTAGAGGTATAGCCAGAGAAAAGTAGGGGGCTGGAGGGAGGGTAACCAGGACTGCAACAGTGAATGCACTCGAACATCTACATTTATAGTAAGTGTACACAACTGTACTACATTCTTAGTGTTTCACTGTTGCAGTCATTACATTTGGGTAGATTCCCAAAGCTATGGTTGGAAGGAGGAGTTTATACAGCATTAGGACCAGCTAGAAGGCCCTGCAAGACAGCAGTGGCAAAGCCAGCTCTGGATTTAGAAAAAATTGGTAAATGATGCTTGGTGAAAGTATGAACTGAACTCCAGGTAGCAGCTTCTAGAATATCCCTGGTAGGAACACGTCTGAGAAGGGCTGCAGAAGTAGATGCAGCCCTGGTGGAGTGAGATCTGATCCCCTGGGGGATAGGTTTTCCATGGTGCTTATAGCAGAAATTAATGCAATGGCTTATCCATTTAGAAATGGTTTGCTTTGAAACAGCCTTCCCCTCAGCCCCTGCAGCAAATGCTACCAGCAATTGTTCAGATTTTCTTACAGATTTAGTCCTGTCCAAGTAGAATCCAAGTTGTCTTGTGCACATCCGAGGAATGCAGAATCCATTCCCCTTTGTTCTGTGGATTGGGAAAGAAGGTTGGCAAATGAATGGACTAATTAAGAGCCACACTGGAAACCACCTTGGGCATGAAGGATGGATTGGTCCTCAGAGATACCCTTTCCACATGAAAGATGATGAAAGGCTCCACTGCCATAAGGGCCTGTAATTCAGATATCCTTCTAGCTGAAGTGATTGCTAAAAGGAAGGCTGTTTTCCAAGAAAGAAATTTTAAGTCTGCAGTAGCAGCTGGCTCGAAAGGAGGCAGAGTGAGCTTCTCCAAAACAAAGTTAAGGTCCCAGGCAGGATAGGAGCTCTCCTGGGTGGTCTCAAGTTCTTTGCCCCTCTGAGATACTGCTTGAGCAGGGGATGAGAGAAGAGGAGTGGTTCTGTGTTATAGTGAGAGTTGAAATAGCTGAAGCGTGGATTTTAATAGAGGAAAAAAACAGGCCCTTGTGAAGCATCTCAGTTAAATATTGCAAAATCTGAGGTAGATTGGGCGCTGCTGTGCTCACCCCTAAAGATTAGTTCCAGGCACAAAATCTTTTCCATTTGTCACCATAAGAATTTCTAGTACTAGGCCTTCTCACCTCCAAGATGACATCCATCACAGGTTTGCTGAGGGATAAGGGTGAATTTAAGCGATTAGCTAGGCTGCAAGGTTCAATGTTGAAAGCTGAGGGTGCAGAATTTGGTTCTCCTGCTGAGACAGCAAGGAAGGGGTGTGAGGCAGGTGTCAAGGAGATATTTGTGACACACTGCGCAGGAGTGGGTACCAGTGTTGGTGTGGCCAGTCTGGAGCAATCAAAATCATTGACTTTTAGCAGAACTTTGGAGAGCAGAGGCAGAGGTGGAAAGGCATAGATGGATAGGTTTTTCCAGCTGAAGGACAGAGCATCCACTTTCCAGGCTTCTTTGTGGGGAGTCCTTGTGGAAAACTTGTCCAACTGGTAGTTATGGGGGGGAGGCAAATAGATCTATGTCTGGGCTCCCCCATTTGCTTGTCAACATGTTGAAAATCCGTGATTCCAGTTTCCACTCTTGTGGGTCCATGAGATTTCTGCTTAGTCCGTCTGCCAGTGTATTCCATTTTCCTGGCAGGAATTGAGCTTGTAGGTGCACTTGGTAGCTCAACGCTGTGTTCCACAATGCCATGGCTAGTCTGCTGAGGGGGAAAAAAAAAGAAAATTGCAGCAAATATGTATCCATCCAATTAATTAATTAAATCCCAGCTTTGCTGATTCCTACTGAATCTGAAGAAGCTGATTCACTAGGTTCAGTGAAAGCACTTACAATTATTAAACAGTTGGATACTCCATTGCTTGCTCATTTTTCTTTTTTACTTTGGTTTTGCCAGTTTTGACTTTTTGGTTTCTTAGTCTGCAGAGGGGGTAGGAATGTGCACCCCTCTGCTTGTTTATGTAAAACATAACCATGGTGTTGTCCGTCTTTACCATTAGTTGTCCTGGAAGAATGTAGTCCTTGAAGGCTGTCAGAGCATTCTGTACAGCTATCATTTCTTTTTGATTGATATGTAGGTGCATTTGATTTGGGTTCCATTTGCCCTGAATGCACTTCCCTGCCAGGTGAATCCCCCATGCATAGTCTGATACATCTGTAGTTAGGGTTTGGGCAGCAGGGGGTAGTGTGAATGGCAGTCTCTTGTTATGGTGGCAGGCCTCTGCCCACCATAGGAATTCCAGGCGTAGGCAAGGTAGGACAGGAATCATTGTTTCCAGGCTGTGACAATGTTGACTCCATAGACTTTTTAAGTACCACTGTAGTTTCCTCATATGCAGTCTTGCATATGGAATTAGAAGAATGCAAGAGGCCATGAACCCCAAGGCTTGCAGTATTTGTCTTGCAGATAGCAGGGTTTTTGTGGCCACTTGTTTGAAGTAAGTTACCAAATGAATTTGCTTCTCTGGCGTGAGGAAAGCCATCTGGGCAGCTGTATTCAAGCTTGCACCCAGGAATGTAATCTGTTGAGAGGGTACCAATTGTGATTTCTTTTCATTTATGGTGTACCCCAGACAAGTTAGAACCCTTTTTACAAACGCCAGATGATTTAGAAGTATGCCCTGGTTTTCTGCGTGAATTGGACAATTGTCTAGGTATAGATATATTTGAATATTTCTTTGCCTGCAAAATGCAATAACTGGAGCCAGGCACTTTGTGAATACCCTGGGCACAGTAGACAAGCCAAAGGGCAGTGCAGAGAATGGATAATGCAAGTAGCCTGCCTTGAAGCGTAGGTATCTTCTGCAAGGATTCCCTGATTGGGATGTGCAGGTATGCTTCTTTTAAATCTAGAGTTGCCAACCAGGCATCTTTGTCTAGCATAGGAAGTAACTGGTGAAGAGTCAGCATCTTGAATTTTGGAATGTCCAGAAAGGTGTTTAGCGTAGACAGGTCCAGAATTGGACGCCAGGATTAGTCTTTTCTGGGTACCAGAAAAAGCCTGAAATAGAAACCTTGTCCCTTTTCCTCTTCTGGTACTAGTTGAATAGCCCCCATGCTTAAGAGGGAAAGTACTTGTTTTTGAGCCTCTGCCCACTGATTTGGGGGCAGATCTGGCCACCCGTTTGGTGATGGCAACGTGTGGAAATGAAATCTGTATCCCTGGGACACTATATTTAAAACCCATTTGTCCTGGGTTATGAGTTCCCAGTTCTTTGCATGAAGAGCAATCTTTCCCCCCAAAGGGGTGGCTAAAAGGCAAGTGCTTGGTAATTTTAAAAGGAAGTCATTGAGACCGTTTACCATAGGGGGTGTCGTTATTTCCAAATTTGGTAGTAGAGGCCCCCCATTGCTTAGTTCTGAGTCCCTTGGGACTGAAACCTGGTGCTTTTGGTGTGTCTGGGTTTGGCTTGAGAGGATCTGGAAGGAGCTGGAAAAGACCAATTCTTAGTAGGCCAGTGCCCAATAAATTTTGGAGGTTGCACTTGTAAGAACACTTGTAAGAAATCTTTAACAGTTTGCATAGATTTAGCTTTATCTTCCTTCTTTTTTAGGACTTCTTCAGCCTTATTGCCAAACAGACGGTCCCGATTTAAAGGAGTATCCAACAATTTAGCTTAAAACATGATCGGGCAAAGATTGCTCATTAAGCCAAGCATGCCTTCTAAGCATAGACCCAGTCACAGCAGCCCTGCAGGAAGCCTCTAAAGAATCAAAACCACATTGCAGAGTATGTTTCCCAACTTGTTCAGCAGAAAGCAATAAATCCTGTAAATCTATTTTCCACACAGTCAGGAATCAACATCAGCAGTCCAATAATATGCTGTTGATATTTTAACATATGAAATTGGCAGTTTAAAGCCCTGATTGCCAAGGCTGCAGATAAACCTTCTTACTCCATCTATCCAGCACCCTGGAGTCTCTATCAAAAGGGGTAGGAACTTTAGCAGTAAAAGCCTTAATGCCCTTGGGCCCCTGAGAAATGGTTTCTGGATGTGCAGCAAGATTTTTGGAAAGGAACTTGTGGGACTCAGGAACCCTGTAGTATCTGTCAGGTTTACTAGGAGCCGGAGGCAGGGAATCAGGAGCCATACTGGATTCTGAAAACACATTATCAACAATGTCTAGTACAGGAGGTACAGCCAAGCGCCTATGCTGAGGTAGAAGAAGGAAATCCCTAAGCATCTTTTGAATCAGAAAATTTCTGACTTTCCCAGTGGAAATGCTCCCTTAAGGTATGTAAAGTTTCCCCAAAAGAAAAATCCTCAGGAGGGGTGGCAGAGGGAATGGAATCCTCTGCATCAGAATCCTCAAAAGTACGTATGGACAAATCTAGGTCATTAGAAGAGTCAGACGAAACGGAAACCTGATCAGAAGATTCATAATCAAGCTCAGACCTAGGCCTCTTGGGGGGAGGGTGGGGAGTTGACTACCCCTGATTAGAGTAATTAGATCTTCAGCCATTTTTGATCATTTGTTTTTTTGGCATAGGGGCCTGAACATGTGGCCTGGGCGTCAGTTTTTTTAGACCTAGATCGAGATTTAGGCCTTAGTAATGAAGGTGGAGTCGATTTAATATGCAAGTTTGTAGGCCTGAATACACTCTCAGAAACTGGTGCCTGCATAGCGCCTCCAGACCCATCCAAGGTAGAGACATCCGCAGGTTCCATATGTGAAGCCTCTCGCGGCATACCGGACTCCGAATGGGTCTCAGTAGAGGACTGCGAATAAGAAGTAGCAGGTATCAGGGGCTGCAAAAGCGCCTCACTGAGTACCAGCGAAATGGCGACTGGCTTAGGTGAAGCGTCATTGGCAGTTTTGGACCTCGACGACCTGTCTCTGTCTTTATCTTTGCGTTTTTTTTTCGGAATCCCGGTAGTCTGATTGCTAACAGATGACATTTCTGGAT
The DNA here is from genome assembly GCF_019279795.1 of Protopterus annectens. Taxonomy (NCBI): domain Eukaryota; kingdom Metazoa; phylum Chordata; order Ceratodontiformes; family Protopteridae; genus Protopterus; species Protopterus annectens. The sequence goes on from NC_056739.1 coordinate 818,631,289, forward strand.
AATTAAACTGAGAACCAAAATATTTAGAGGCAAAAATGTACTGACGATTGATAGTGCGCCGATTAAATAAAGCACAAAACTGACAGCAAGGTCTTGGTCAGGGCCTATGCAAGGAATACAGTACGAATGAAAATCTTTGTGAGGTATTTGCTTTCCACAAGTAATACAATTATTAACTTTTATTGACATCGGTAAGGAGCAAGAAAAAAAGTTTTCCCAACAGGGTACTTAGCTTTAAGTTGAAGACTTTGGTTCTGAAACTCGAAAACGAAAATTTCAGGAGTCGGCCGACCGGCACTTGCGAACTGCTTCTGCTTCGGGCAGAAAGACTGATGTAATGGCATCGGATGCATGTTTTATACCCCGGACGACCTGACGTCATGGAAGAAGGGACAGCAACCGACGCAGGACCCAAGACTTTGTTAATCAGGCCGATTGAGGGCAACCTGCTAGCAGATTACTCATATGTAATGACTGCAACAGTGAAACACGAAGAACATCTGCACAAAGCATCATTGGAGTAACACTCCCTGCACTGGAGGAAATCTACGCCAAGAGTTTTTAGGGGGGCTCAAAACATCATCAAGGACACTACCCACCCACAACACAAACTGTTTATGCTGCTACTGTCAGAGCATGGTGGCCAGAACAACCAGGCTGGAACACACTTTTATACCTTGATCTGTTAAACTGTTAAATAACATTCACATACTACCTCTCCCTCCAGTACTGTAGGTTGGTTCACATTTGGAGGAACACGCTTGTTTTGCAGAAATGTGTTCTGCACAGTTCATATATTTACTAAGACTGGTATTTATCAGTTCGTATATTTACTAATACTGGGATTTATATTATTGTCTATTGTCTTAAGATAACTTATTAACTGTCCTTTTTACATGTTGATGGAGGATTTGCAGAATAATAATTTCATTGTACTTTGTGACTCTTGTCTCTAGAACATTTGACAAAGTTGAACTGAACTGAAGATGAATTGAATTCAGACCTTGACTTTGTTCATATATTAAGTACCCTGAGCTGTGCATACATCCAAATGATGAAGGTGGTATCCACTCTGGTTACAATAGGAAGGGAAAAACACTTGTAAACTGATGGATCGGTTTAAATTAGCTTTCTTGGGAATAAAGGAGTGAGCCACTTTCTTATGAAAGGTCACTTATGGGATTTGACAGAGCGCGCCCAGAGACCTGAAATCCTCTTGGTAAATGAAAATAGTTTTCCAGGATAGGAATTTGAGTCAACTGCTGTTGTAGGTACACAGCGAGGGAATGAGAGTGCTTTTAAAATAATGTAAATGCCCCACAGTGGAGAGAGATCTCTCAGTGAAGGACAGAGTTCAAAAAATGCCTTGTACGAAAGTTTAGCATACCTTTAGAAAGAAAAAGAGTAGCAGAACTTAAACCTGCAAGAAAAACTGGGAGATGGCCATTAGACGTACCTTCACATTGGAATAGCTAAGACCAGTACCACACATTTCTAACAGAGAGCACAGGACTTGAGGAAGCAGAGAACAGATCTGATTTCCTACTAGTTCCAAAAACAAAAAACACTATCCTTCCGGCATTATACATCTTCCAAGTGGAAGGTCTCTGGGCTGATGAGATAAACCGTCCTGACACATTGTCTAACCTGGCTCTTTCAGAACTGGGGCAGTCGCACAGTCAGCTTCAGACCACAATGGCCTGGGTGAGATTTCCTTCCAGGATGAGACAGTAGGATCTTGGCTGACCAGAGTCTTAATGCAACCTTAAGAAAACAGAATCCAGTCTGTCTCAGCAAGTAAAAATGACTTTGGCCTTATGCAGTCTGTCCTTATGGAAAAAAAAAAATCATCATGGCAAATGGGTGAGTAAGAACACAGAAAACTATACGGCCACAGATACGCTATGGAAACTCCCACCCAGGAGAGGGATCCAGGAAGAAGACTCTTATTCACATGGTGTTGGTTAGGAAAACAGAGAGGCTGCACACTGGAGAGCCCTGATACAGCAAAATGTTCCTTACTAATCAAAATTTAAGTGAATATTTGTGGTGCAGAAAAGGACGACAGTTCATTCAAATGCCTAATATGTTAGCCTTACCAGAAATCAATGTTAAGTACTCTTGACTACATCAACCACTGCCACCCAAGTATGGCCTCATGGAGTAGTGAACAACAGGAATTCTCTCCTGTTTGCGGACATACCAGTCTACCACCCATGTAGTACAGAAAGGCTTGTAGGGACAGCAGATCTAACCTCATCTCAAGAATGTTAATATGGCAGAGAGATGAAGGCACCAAGTTGCCTTAGAGTGTGTGCTTTAATGCCTACCTTACCCTACGGCAAACACATCAGCTATCAGCATTGCCTGAGAAACCTGAGGTATGAAAAGGTTCCTTACACCAAGGTTGAAAGATCCAGTCATCAGGCTAAATGAAAGTAACACACACTGGACAAATGTAGTGGATGGAGAAAAAAAGTGTCAACATATAAAGACCACTGGACTCAGAGTCCGCTAAAGTATATTCATGCGACATCAGACATGACAAATCATAACGAAAGATGCTGCCTTCAACTGTAGATCAGTGAGGCTTTCCTGCTAGTGAGGCTAGCAGGAAAAGGAAAAAAACTGAAGCAACTACAGTAAGTTACTTGGGGAAAGACTTTGGAGAAAATCATGTTCTTGAGGGATCAACCAATAAACACAAAAATCTGAACCAAAGAAAGGTAAATGTTTAAGGTTTCATCATGATTTTAAAGGAAGAGAATAAACAGAAAGATTCTCTCTGCTAGGCAAGACATTCTTTTTCTGGAGTGGCAAGGAGTCACACTTCCAAGTAAAGAAGAAATATTGAATCCCTACAGTCGAAGGTAAGCTGCTACACTGAATATGTACTCTGAGAATATCCTAGGACAGAGCAGCACCCAAATGAAGGGTCTGGAACTGAATGTATGTCTACGACCCAGACGCACAGAAACCTCCTGAACTTTTTCAATGCGTTTTTGTACATGAAAGTACTTTGGAGGTCCAAACAGCATATTCAACAGAGGCAGAGAAAGACTGTACCTTGACCATTCAAGGGACTCCTTGAATATGAGCAAATTAGGCTGCAAAGATACAGAATCTTGCAGAAAAAAAAGAATCATGGGGAAAGTCAGAAAGTGCTGAAACATCTCCATATAGAAAACGTGAGTCTATAAGAAGCCTTGACCAGCTGTACTTCAATTTTTTATCATGTGGCCTCAAAAATATACAACTAAGGCATTATCTTTAATGATGCACTCAAGACACAAAAAAAAAAAAAAAAAAGAGAGAGAGAGAGACTCCAAATAATGAACAGGTCCTTAAAGCAATCCAGCCAAAAAGCAACACACTGATAACAGGCCCATAATTCTACTCAGCAATAAAGCCAAAGGAGCGACGGTCTTACCCTCTTAAACATTTAAGTTATAAGTCTCTGTTTTTATATAGCGAGAACAAGACTATGCAACTCTAAACACATTTAACCATACAATGCTCCTGGGCTGATTCAGAAAAAGGTCCCTGTGATTCAGTGCGACACCAATTAAAATATTTGCATATATTTTATATTAATATACATGTACGCACACATATATTTCACACACATACAAGTCTGCATAAACATACATTAAATTATTATAATGTTTCATCTCTCACAGATTTTTTTTTTATTTCTTCCTACAGAAACAAATGAAAAGAGAGAGGAGGCTTGTCTATTTAATATGGGGGGGCACATGTAAGATTAGGTTCAAAAATGTTTAGTGAAGAGGTTACTTTAAACAGTAGACTGTGAAATGTTCTTTGAGAAAGTGAAGGAACATAGAGCGTAGGAAGATTCAATCAAGGTGTACAATAATTTGCTTGTTGTGTGTGTGTGTGTGTGTGTGTGTGTGTGTGTGTGTGTGTGTGTGTGTGTGTGTGTGTGTGTGTGTGTGTGTGTGTCGAGGGGGCAGATAGAGGGCACTACTCAAAGCAAAACAACTTAAAAACTAATGACCAAAGCAGCAGTTCAGCTTTGGCCTGGATGCAACTTCATTTTGTAGCAACAGAAGCATTCAATCCATTGGTGCTCACTGCCACTGGACAGCAGCTTAAATGGGAGAAATCCTTCTTACAAGGTACTCTGTGATTCGACAGCCACTGAATGGGAGGATTCCTTCGTACAATGTGCTCACTGTGATTGGACAGAAACTAGATGGGAGGATTTCTTCTTACAAGACCATAAGCCCTGATAAGTTAGTTTCTAAAGCCAGAACAGCAACTAAAGCACTCTCCTATTAAACAGGTTTTATCCTCAAACATGAGCAATCCAAAACTAACAAATGCAAATAAATAAAAAAATAAATAAATACATCTGTCATACCCACTGTAGAGAACTAATCGATGTGGATCTTTTTCACACATGGCAGAGGAGCACTGCCTGGTTAAGTGACCTGCACACAGATAAACCACACCCTAACAAGCAAATGGAGGCTGAGGAAAATCAAACAACGGACCACAGGAAGCACCCTGTTAACAGCTCATAACCTTTCCTCTGCTCTAAATGTCCATCAGCTGCCTATCTAATTTCTCTTGGAGTTTTGCCACAAAAAGGGAAAAGTCACAAGTCAAACAAGCAAGCAACTCTGATACTTATAAGTAGTGAAAAGGTGCCAAGGATGCTTAATGCCAGGAACATGGAACTTTTGAACCAGAGATCAAATGCAAACAGCACTACTTTGGTGCGATCCAAATTAATTCATTTTCCAATACTGCTCTATTGTATTTGGTCTCATACTGCCAGTCCTGCTTTCTGATCAAAGCTTCCGAGATAACTTACTGTACGCAGGCAAGTATCTTTCTTAGTCAGCAAAAAAATATTTGCATGAAAAATGAGAGGAGGAGGTCAACGAACAGTGCACACAACAAAACATCTCCTTCAGTGACGATATCTGTATTATGCAAAATAAACTAGTTTACAAAAAGCAGTGCATTTGATTTTCATTTTAATGCTAATAATGCAGTGGCCACTGCCATGACAACAGTTTTTGACATGATAATGCTCAGCATCTCGTCTAGTTTAATCTAGTTTTGTAGGAAAAGGTAAATCAGCCTTGACCTTCTAACTTTGAAAGATGCCTTTTGCTACCTGCTGCCAGATAAACTCATGTGTACACCAAAAAGCATCTGCTGACTGGGAGATGCAGGTAGATGTGTTTACAGAGGAGACAGGGGAGAAAAGTTTCAAAAACAATTGTGCTAAACATGACACTGGCATCACAAAGATAATATTCACAGGCAGAGTATCAAGTCAGACACAAAGCACAATGAGCCCCCCAACTCCAGTACATGAGCCAAGAAAAAAGTAAACAATCTGTGTGTCATGAATACACAAACATTCAGCAGAACCAACAGATCTATGCAACAGATTACAGTCTCACAGACATGTAATATCACTGCAGTAATGTACTCAAATGCAAAGGCATGCAAGGGGTGGGGTGGAGATAATGCAAAGAACATGTGCACAAGGAAAGAAATCATCTGACAGTCAGAATAATACAACTTAGTAAACCAAGTAATAAGAGTTGTAGATCATGTAGTACCACAGCTGTCGGCAAGGTGTGTTTTAAATCCTGGTTAAAATAAGATTGGAAAAAAATTAAATTCAAAACAGGCAGTTGTTTCAAGCTTTGCCTTTATGGATGGCAAATTTGACCTTCACAACAAAGACCTTTGTGGAGCAGAAATTTTACACTACATACCTCAGGGCATTTTGGATGTGTAGCAACTTATGGGCCAGTTTGAGCAGAGTCTAAGCAGGGCAATATGGCAGATCCAATCCAAACAAGTATACGGAAGACCTTACAATGCAGAAGACAGCTCATAGTCAGACTTAATGTTATACATTTGTCCCAGTTTATGGATAATTGTCAGCTGGAGATTTGCAAATTAGTAAATTTGTGTGCGATAAAGGAAAGGAAAATGCAGGAAAGTATGTGAAGTCCCTAGTTATGGTTAATCAAAGCTTTTGCACTGTACAGTAAGCTTAGACTCAGATGAATTCTGGTATTCTGGTAAATGCTGCCTTAAGACTAAACTTAAGCTCAATGCCACTTTTAAGCATCAAGCATATTTCCTTTTTTTGTGCATATTCAAATAAAGGCCTGATAATGTCAGCTTAACTTGAATATGTTCCAAAGTCCTGTAGGTTCAGAAAAAACAGTGGGTAAAACACTGTAAACAGCAGGAGTGACACCGACATAAACATGATCATGTATGTAAATACCAAAAGTATTCTACTTGACAGCTCCCTATCCACTTGAAAAACACAATTCTGCAAGCTCTGAATGTGCAAAAAACAAGCTGCAATTTCACCATAACAGTGAATTGAAAAAATTAATGTTATATTCTTTAAAAGCGTTTGCAGGGTGGGGTGCAGGCCACTCTTCAGCTTTGATGTGGAACAGTGGAAAACTGTTCCCCACCTCAACCCTTTCTACTTGCCGCAGCTCAGAGTAAGGGCTCAAGTAATGAAACCTCAAATTTACTCCAGTCCTGCCATTTCAAGGCTTGCAATTGCAGTTCTTAGAATTACAAAAGGAAATCCTTGACTGATTCCTCATTAACTTTCTCACTTCATGTGGAGCAACTTTAAACCAAAACGAAAGTCTGTCATAAGGTACGAGTTACTGATCTTTAGATTAGAACTCTGCCATCTCATGAATCTTGCCTACTTTTGAATAAAATTATTATTTTTTTCATTTTTGGTGTCCCTATATTATTTTCACATACTATGCATGCTTTTCTCCACCAAATCATGCCTGCCATACATTTCCTCACCTTTCCAAACCCACAAGTATCCGTTTGGGTTAGTCAACCCAACACTAATACACTTTGCTAGCGTTACACTGTCCTCACTGCATGTCCCTCTACAACTTAATAAAGGCACACTATTTTGCCCTTGAATCAAATATGCCACACATCTGACCAATAATGAGGACCTACAAACACCTTTCCCATTCTATTTAATACTGCATTACTCAGTTACAGGCGTACACATTACCACATCAGTGCATTTCCTCTCAGGCTACATTATATAATACAATTTATAAAGCCTGCCCCTCCCAGTACCCAACACTGGAGACTAGTTTTTATCCAGAGTTTTCCGTTATCCTGATCATTCTGTACTGTGCTGCCTGGACAGCGTCTTGACCAGACCCTACCCATGGACTCATTCTTAAAGTCAAATTACATTGTGCGAGGGACAAGGATAAATGTCTTGCAAAAGTACTACTACCTTATTACTCAATAAGGCTATCTGGCACCATAAGGAAATAACACGATAATTCTATTGTATAAATACTGCACAACATGCAGAAACACATTCGGACTATCTTTGTGTTCACTTTTTTCATCAGGATATCATGACGAAAAAAAGTGAACGCAAAGGATATCACCGCTGATGACCAAATTCATTTATCAGTCTCAGCGTACATGAACAAGTGTGTGTGTGTGTGGGGGGGGCGTGCAGTGTGGAAAAACCAACAGCCAAGATGAAATCATGTCTTGAGAAGACAACTGGGTATTCTTTGATGTTTAAAATGCCCACACAGTTGGCACTGGAGTGTCAGCATAAGCAAACACTTTGAGGGCTGCCATACATCCTTGGTAGGGCAAGTACTTCCCACTTCATCATTGTGCTGCTGGGTCTAGAAAATGAAGGGAAGTCATGGCATAAGCTACAAACCCATTCTAAAAATCTACTAACACCATGAAATACCTATCAAATCCCCATGACAGGTTTCCTTGAACCCTAACCACATGCTAATGGAGGAACAAAGAAAAAAATTATATCAGTACACTGCAGTTAAGACAGAATAATAAATACAACTTCACTCTGCGTAAACATATGTACACAAGTTCATGTTAGGGATAATGTTCAAATTAACCATTCGGTAAAAAAGAGCAACATGCTGGCAAAACTGTTTCCCTATGACTGATCAACAAGTTCACTGGAGGTTACTAGGCTAAAGACACTAAAGCCCTTAGAAGTCTAGCCGTATTTATCCTGAGTTGCCTCAACTGTTGGTGGTTAGTTGAGTGAAGTTTGCAGTTAATAATGACTTCTTCTGTCCAAGAGGGACATGGACACCACCCCAGGAGTGAGTCACCCATCCATTGATCTAGGCCGTGTCCGAATAGGGTTGGAGAGGGGCTCTGTTTCACGTTAACTGGAATCTTGTTCCAGAGAAGTGGCAGTCTCTGAGAGATGTATCCATTTCTCCAGCATGACCAGTTCATGCCAAAGGCAAGGTGAAGATCCCTGGACTTAGTGACCCTCCTGCAGTTTGATTTACAAATATGTGCTGCATTTCCATCAGGATCGGGTCTGAGACTGCCCAGTAAGAGAGGCACAGGTCATCCCTTAGCAACCTGTATGAGACAGGAGACAGAATACAGCGACAGGACTTTCAGTCTTTCCATACAAGACTTGTTTTGTGTGCCCTGTAAGTTCTTAGCGAGAAACCACTGTGGTCTCCACAATTGCTGCAGGAGTCTAGTTAGGTACATGCAAATAGGAGCATTGTACTCAATTATTGGTCTGATAAGGGTAGAGTACAATGGAATTATAACATCTTTAGATCTAGATGCAATACATTTACTTATGAGATGTATCACATGGAAGGATTTCCTTATTACTGTGGATAACCAATTGGCCGTTGGTATAATGGTTAAGGTATATGACTCACAGACAGAAGGTACAATGTTTGATTCCTACCTTTGGGAAGGAAACTGGACAGGATTAGAATGGCCTATTAAGAAAGCCAGCCTAGAATTAGCTGCAAACTTATGAAACCAAGAATCTAGGGAAAAATGAAATTTTAAGTGGGAGGTTGGCATAATGGTTAAGGTGTTTACCTTACAGACACAAGGTGCAGGGAATGATTCTCACATGAGGTAACTGGCTATGCTTAAAATGGCCCACAAGGTCAGTTAGCCTAGTACTAATCTATGAACTTATAAGTGGTGATCAAAGTTCAGACTGTCATCAACCTGAGTAACCACAGCAGGTACCACTGGGTCTACACTTGCGGGGGTGCTGTCTATAATGTAAATTAGGAGATGTCAGCTTTACTAAAGGGAATAATAATGCCTTTTTTTTTTTTGCATTTAGCTTTAAATCGGTGGCTTTGGCACCAATCATTCATCTGAGTTAACCCTGTCCGCAGTGTATTAACATCTCTGGGGGACTCAATGGATTGCTCCCAATTTGCAATAGTTAGTAAACCTGGTCAGCCACAGGCTATCCAAGTCTGCCTGGACTTCTGAGAAATAAATTCCGAAATGTAAGGGACCCAGCACAGAACCCTGTGTATGCCACTGGTGACTGGTCTTTTGCTAGACATGAAGTCACCCACTTTGATAGTACATGTCCTGTCGGTGACCCAGTTAGCTATCAGTCCAGTAATATACGGGTTAATTCTCAAATAGGAGAGTATCTCTATAATGCTTGAGTGGGGGATTGTGTCAAATACCTTGGCTAGGTCAAGACAGGAGGTAAGCATAGTCTTTCCCCTCGTCCAGAGCCTTGGTGCCTTTCTCAAAGAAGTCAACCATGTTTAACATGCATTATCTACCTTTAACGAATCCAAACTGGGTTGGGTCCAGAGTTTGGACATTACCCATGTCCTTGTTAATAACGTCCATAATGATTCTTTTCATGTCCTTACAAATGAGGCTAAATCAAGCTTATGGGCCTATAATTCTCAGGGTCAGCTGATGGTTCCCCTTTGTGCAGAGGGATTACCGTTGCTGTGCTCCATTCTGCTGGAACATAGCCAGTTCTCAGGCTGTGGTTAAACAGGGATCCAAGTGGGTCTGCTAGATCATGTTTAAGCTGTTTAAAGGCAACCTGGGATGTTGTCTGATCCCACTGATGCCATGTTTTTGGCCTTGGAAAGCTCTGAAATAACCTGCTTTCTTGAGATAAGCTGAGGAATGGTGGCAGGTATACTTTGGGGGATGACTAGAGGGGATGGGGGGGTGAAGTTTTCTCCAAATCTATCAGCTAGCAGGTTGGTTATTACTTCCTGTTGAGTATGGGTAGTGCCATCCAGAACCAGTTCAGGGCATAGCTGGGTATTCCCTTTTAGATTTTGAACATAGTTAAAGAATGCCTTGTCATTATCCTTAGCTAGAGAGGCTATTTTTGCTTCGTAATTAGCTTTGGAGGACTTGATAAGAGCTCTAATTTGTTCGTTAAGCTAAAAAGGGATTTCTTCCTCTGCCGAGTCTGTTCCCCCTTGTTTTTGGACACCAGTTTCTTTCTCTTGTTATACAACCCATTTACACTAGGAATCCACCCAGGGTGGCTTTTTTTTCAGGAAGACCTGGTTGTAAATTTTGTCAGGTATAGCCAATTCTATACAACTGCTTATGTGGTTATACAGGGAATTGGTGTACGCCTCTGCATAGGAGTCCATGTTATTTACATTCGAGGGAGCTTTGAAACTTCTTATACCATCACTTAGGAGGTAATTTGTCTTAGAAAAATTCTTAAGCATTTTTGAGCTTGATTGGGTATCTGGTCTTACAATTACATCAAATGAGACAGATATATGGTCCAATCTTACCAGGAAGGACATCACAAGGGGGGTGCAATGTTCACCTCTCCCACGTTAGTCAATACTATCTCCAGGACATTTGAGCCTCTTGTGGGTGTGCTGTCAATTCAAGTGCTCTGGAAGAGCTAAAGTCCAAGAACCTCTGAGCTAGCATGTTTGTGGTTGTGTACATTTCCCAATCAATGGTAGGACAATTAAAAACATCCATGAGTAAGGTGTTGGCCTGTATGGCAAGTGACGCCAGTAAGTCCAGGAATGTGGTGTGCTTTTCCTGTTTCATAGTGGGGAACCTATACTAGTTATGATGTGGTAAGAGGCTCTGCCTATAGTTACTCAAACATGGAGCAGCTTGAAAGAGTCATACTGTTAGACCGGTTTAGAGGTGTATTTATCCTTAATGAAGATGGATACACCTCCTCCTCTGTTTCTTTCACACTCAGTTTGTGGTCTGAATGTATGGAAGACATTGTAGCCTTGCACGGCCAGGTTGTCTTCCATGCCTTTGAACCATGCCTCGGTGATGGCACAGATGTCAGCATCTTTCAAAATGAGTAGCGCTTCTAGGGAGTGCAGTTTCTTGTTTAGACTCCTAGTATTAAGCAGCAATACCCTGAGTTTATCTAGACTTGATTTTCTTAATGTTGGGAGGTTGGTTATTTTGACACTGCCTAGAAAAGGCACAATATGGATGGCTAATGCCTTTGCCAGCATCTGAAAGGCATGAGGAGACAAGTGAAGACCATCTCTGGCAAAGAAGAGTTGCCTGTAGACCATGTCTTCCCAGGCTGACAGATATTGGATCCCCTTGGACTGACATCAGAAGCTGTCATTTGTTAAAGTCAATCATTTTTTGTTTGTGTTGTAGCATCATCCCTGGGGAAGGTAGAATGCTTCTTACGGCTAGGCTTATACTGCCTGTGACACAATCTGAGAACTCAGTTGTGTCGCTCTTCATATAATCTGGTGACGTACATCTCAAATCATTCACCCCCACATGGACTAAGACGGTCATACTGATACTTGTGGTTGAGTGACTTGATAGATTCTAGCACCTGACGGGCAGCAAACCGTAACCCATTCCTTATCCGCCCTGGTGAGAGAAACATCTGTATGTCTCACAATGGAGTCACCTATGACCAATACATTAGGTTTTGTGGTGTTACGCCTTATGGGCTTATTTACCGAGACACTGGTGTGTGTGTTACGATGTGCTGTGGTTGGTTTTTTCATTGTTGTGTGTGTGGGAGGGCTCTAATCTTTTGGTAAGTTACTAGTTGAGTACTTCTGCATATGTGGGTTTATGTGTCATGTCCTTAATTTAGTGTGTGTGTGTGTGTGTGTGTGTGTGTGTGTGTGTGTGTGTGTGTGTGTGACACCATATTTGGCAATGAATTTGACCTTATGTGACAGTCTTGGCTCCAATTTCGTAGTGTAACTACATCTTTCACATAAAGTATTTGCTTGTTTCAGGAGTAAGTGATTGTCAGTATACATGACACAATTGCTACACTGCCTCAGGATGCCCATGTCTATCAGGCTGGCCATAGAGATGATGGGAAAGCGTCCATCTATGATAGCAAACTCTTACTATATGTTTTATTAGGGAAAATAATGGATTAATATGACAGGACTAGCCGAGACTACAAGAGTTACCTATACATTGCGTAGGCTGAGTTTGAAAATAAGACAACAGTGCTCAGTAAACAACTGAGTTACTCCTAGAGCAGCAGAAGAGCTTGGAAGGGTTTCATTGACTGCTGTTTAGGGAAAAAACTGAACTTCTAGGCTTCTGCATCTATACAAGAGCAATAACCACCACTGCGCCAACAGCAACACCACACAAACAGGAGGCTTAAACACAAGAAAAGAGAAACAAGTTTTAAGCCAACTACTAATCAGGAAAGCACACAATCAGCCTTCCACCAGCAAACCTAAGTCAGACAGGTTAGATCAGCACACTTCTACCACAAGGGTACAGAAAAACACCTTTTTAATGTAGAACAGCTGGTGTAGAGCCCAAGTGTAACAAGACTATACAAATTAATACAACTAACAGACACAAAGTAATACAGTGCAATTAACTACTTAAAGCAGAAGAAGACATTACATTTTTTGAAACTGCTGAAGTACAATCACAGTATACAAGATAAGTGCAAAGATATATTTAGAGCCCTTTTGTATGCTCCCCAGCCCAGCTACACCAGGTAAACACCTACTGCCACTAAATGAGTAATCCCGGTCATCCTGATGTAAAAGCATAGTGTTCGGAGTGAAATGCTACCACATACAAACTTAAAGATTCAGATACAGCAGTGTACTTTAAACAGCTTATAAAAGTCTTCACTTTGTAAGATCCACTCAACTAAATGAGCCAAGATCCACTCAACTGTACAGAATTTATAAAGTTACTAAAACAAGATAAACTGATTATAAGCTGACTGATGAGCCCTCAAGCTAAAAAAATTACATACAGAAATCTCAAGTGTTTCCCCAACCTAAACAGACCAGGCTACCTCCTAGTGCACTAGACTGAAAATCCACTGACTTCTTGATTTAAAAACAACTGCTTGCTTAAGTGTAAAAATACACTACTTTGTCCAACAGCTAGCAAATGAATTCAGAGCAAGTAAATCAGTAAAACAGGCATCAATATAAGCACAAGGAAAGGTAAATAATTCAAGATATCAACAACAGTGTAGAAAAGGAGGAACTTATTAAGCTCAATTTACAGTAGGGATGGGTATCTTAAAATGACCAGGTTTAAAAAAATCTGATTAAGTGGAGGGGGTGGGAAAAACTAGTAGGAATCACCAGCAGTGTTTTAGTTTATGCAAGCTTGAAATCTTTTCAGAAAAATACAAAGGTCTAGAAATTTACTGTGTATTTCAGTAAAATATGAAATGTACAACATATCTAATTTAAGTGTCTATTTCTCACACAGAAAAAAAAAAACACCAGACCAAGCAGATTTCTTAAAACAAAAAACACAATGGACCAGGCAGAAAGCAGCTTTATCAGACAGGAAAACAAAGGTTTACTTTCCTCACCCAGCAGGGAATCATCAGCAGTGCTTTAGTTTCAGAAAAGGTTTAATTTCCCAATCCTGTGTCATGGATATTCTAGTTCTTTGTGCAAGCATGGTCTTTCCCCCATTCAAAGTGTTTCTCCTCTCTCCACAGTTGTTCAACCAAAAGATTAATATATCTAAACTGTGAAGGAGTGGTGGGGGCAAAACCCCCCACGTGGGAGGTGCAGCAGGACGTGCCTCCTGCAAACACATGGCTGTAGTTTTGCTCTCTTATGGGAGGGGGTCAACAATTAGTGATCGGGCAATTACCACTCAGAAGACTGCATTTCAATGCTTCATAATGGAAACTAAATGCCTGACAAGTCAACTCTGCACAGAACTCCTGCTGACATGCACTGTATAAAGACACAAAGGTGTGTGAAGATAGCATTTCATACCAAATCCTTCAATGAAGAAAAGATTGATGTGGAAAAAAACAGCATTATGAAACTGAATTGAACTGGTCTGCAGATTAAACACCAGTGATCCAGCCTTACCCAAAAAGTATCACTATGTAGAAGGCTGATCACAACTGGCTAGCAAAATGTATCAGGCCATTTGGAATGTGTGTTTTCTAGGTATTATGCAGCCCACATAAAACTAACTATAAAAGTGGCTTTTGCCTGAAGCACAGCTTCTTCACAAAAGAAAAAAAATCCAGTGTAAGGAATTCAGGTGCCATCAAACTCTCAATCAAAAATATGTTTGCCAGTTTTATGCAAGTCAGTTACGTCAACTCATTCCAGCCCACCAAACACCAATCAGGTCACTGTCAGCAGGCTTGAAAGAAAAATCAATACAGGACCGCAGTGGAACAGGCAAACTAGTCAAGAAAGTTCACTGGTCTGGAAACATGACAACATTTATTATGACTGCATTAAGTATTAAAAGACATTTCCATTTTCTTCAGTAAGCTGCAATACAATACAAAATGTACAATTCAAAGTACAGTTGTGTACACTTACCATAAATGTATATGTTAGAGTGTATTCACTGTTGCAGTCATTACATTTGGGCAATCTGCTGGCAGGTTGCCCTCAGTCGGCCTGAATAACAAAGTCTTGGGTCCTGGGTCAGTTGCTGTCTCCTCTTCCATGACGTCAGGTCGTCAGGGGTATAAAACATGCAGCCGCCATTTTATTCAGTTTTTCTTGCCCCTGGATGTCAGGTGCCCCCCAAATGGGGAGCAAAATTATATATAAAAATAAACAGTAAATATATAAAAATGCACCTTTAGAAACAAACTTTACCTTCATATAAAAAGCAAATGCACCACAAAGGCTTTTGTGTATAGTGAAGGAAAGAAAAGGTATAGAAAGGGGGATGGCGGGTGGGTAACCCGGACTGCAACAGTGAATACACTCTTAACATCTACATTTATGGTAAGTGTACACAACTGTACTATGTTCTTTGTGTTTCACTGTTGCAGTCATTACATTTGGGTAGAATCCCAAAGCTATGGATGGGAGGATGGAACTAAACAGCATTAGGAGTGGCTATAAGGCCCTGCAGAACTGCAGTGGCAAAGCCTGCCCTGGATTTGGAGAAGAGAGGCGAATGATAATACTTTGTGAAAGTATGAACAGAGCTCCAAGTAGCTGCTTCTAGAATGTCTTTGGTTGGAACCCCTCTGAGAAAAGCTGCTGAAGTAGAGGCAGCCCAGGTGGAATGTGATCCGATCCCCTTGGGCACAGGTTTACCATGGTGCAAGTAGCAGAAACAAACGCAGTGGCTTATCCACTTACAGATGGTCTGCTTTGATATAGCCTTCCCCTCTGACCCTGCAGCAAATGCTACCAGTAGTTGCTCAGACTTTCTTAGAGATTTGGTCCTGTTGAAGTAGAATCTTAGTTGTCTGTGTACATCCAATGAATGCAGAATCCGCTCCCCCTTGTTCTGCGGATTTGGATAAAATGTTGGCAGGTGAATGGTCTGGTTAAGAACCACACTGGATACCACCTTAGGCATAAAAGGATTGGTCCTGAGGGACACCCTGTCCGGGTAAAATATAATAAAAGGCTCCACTGCCATGAGAGCCCTGTAGTTCTGAAACCCTTCTAGCTGAAGTGACTGCCAAGAGAAAATCTGTTTTCCAAGACAGAAATTTTATATCTGCAGTAGCTGCTGGTTCAAAAAGAGGCAGTGCGAGTTTTTCAGCACAAAACTGAGGTCCCATGCAGGAGATGGTGATCTTCTGGGAGGCCTTAAATTTTTGGCCCCTCTAAGATACTGTTTAAGCAGAGGATGAGAAAAGAGGGGAGGCTCTATAGTGTAATGAGCCGAGATGGCAGAGGCATGGATTTTTACTGAAGAGAAGGATGGGCCCTTGTCAAGCATCTCAGTCAAATATTGCAAAATATGAGGAATATTAGGCTTTGCTGTGTCTGTTCCTTGTGCTTGGTTCCAAGCACAGAATCTCTTCCATTTATAAGCATAAGTTTTTCTAGTACTAGGCCCTCTGGCTTCCAAAATGACAAAATTACTGAGAGGTGTTGTTTGAATAATTAGTTGATCAGCCATGCTGCAAGATTCAAAGTTTGGAGCCAAGTGTGCAGAATTTGATAGCTCTGCTGAGACAGTAGATGAGGTATTGGAGGCAAGGTACCATGGAGGAAGCTGAGACATATTCCTTAGAAGTGGGTACCAGTGCTGGTGAGGCCAGTCCGGAGCCACTAGCATCATTTTTGGCTTTTCCTGTCTGACTTTTAGTAAGATCTTGGAGAGTAGAGGCAGAGAGGAAAAGGCACAGACTGTTTTTCCAGCTGATGGATAGAGCATCCACTTTCCATGCTTTTTTGTGATAAGTTCTTGTGCAGAATTTGTCAAACTGATAATTTTGGGGAGAGGCAAATAGATCTATGTTTGGGCTCCCCCATTTCTGTGTTAACATGCTGAAGATTTGTGGATCCAGTTTCCATTCATGCGGGTCCATAAGATTTCTGCTTAGGTCGTCTGCTAGAGTATTTTGCTTTCCTGGCAAGAACTGAGCTTGAAGATGTATTTGGTAAGTCAAGGCTGTGTTCCACAAGGCCATGGCTAGTCTGCAAAGGGCGTAGGAATGTGTACCCCCTGCTTGTTTATGTACCACATAACTGTGGTGTTGTCCGTCTTTATCAGTAGTTGTCCTGGATGAAGTAAGTCCTTGAAGGCTGTCAGAGCATTCTGAACAGCTAGCATCTCTTTCTGGTTGATATGCAGATGCATTTGGTTTGGGCGGCTAGGTGATGGTAGAGGAAAGTCATTGAGACTGCTTACTGTAGGGTTGCACTTTGTTTCCTCTAGATTTGGAGGTGGAAGCACCCCATTGCTTTGACCTGTAAAAACCCTGTGATTGGTATCTGGAGCCTTTTGAGCGCCTGGATTTGCCTTGAGTGGCTCTGTTGGACACAGGAAAGGACCAATTTTTAGTAGGCCAGTGTCTACTGAACCTGGGTGGATACACTTGCAAGAAATCTTTTACAGTTTGCATAGATTTAGCTCAGTCTTCCATTTTCTTTAAAACCTCTTCTGCCTTATTACCAAACAGAGTATCATGCTGCAAAGGGGCATCCAACAATTTAGCTTTAACATGATCAGGCAGATTTTGCTCCTTGAGCCAGGCATGCCTTCTAATCACAGATCCAGTAATGGTGGCCCTACAAGAGGTCTCCAGGGAATCAAACCCACATTGCAAAGTATGCTTTCCAACTTGTTCTGCTGAATGCAATAATTCATGCAACTCTAAAACAAAGAAATCAACATCATTTTCTGTTTCAGTAAGCCCATAACATACTGTTGATATTTAAGCATATGAAACTGGCAGTTTAAAGCCCTGATTGCCAAGGTTCAAGACGTATAAACCTTCTTACCCCATCTATCCAGCGCCCTGGAATCTCTATCAAAAGGGGTGGGATTCTTGGCTGTAGAGGCCTTTACACCCTTGGGACCCTGAGAAATAGTTTCAGGATCAGCTGCAGGATTTTTGAAAATAAATTTGTGGGAGTCAGGAACCCTGTAATATCTGTCTGGCTTACTAGGAGCCAGAGGCAGGGAATCAGAAGCCATGCTCGATTCAGAGAACACGTCATCAACAATGTCTAATACAGGAGGTATTGCCAAAGGCCTATGCTGAGGAAGAAGGAGGAAATCCCTAAGCCTCTTTTTTGATTCAGAGGAGTCCTGACTCTCCCAGTGAAAATGTTCCCTTAAAAGTAAGCAAAGTCTCTCCAAAAGAGTAATCCTCAGGAGGAGATGCAGATGGGATGGATTCCTCTGCATCAGAATCCTCAAAGGGTGGAATAGAAAATTCCTGATCAGAAGAAATGGAAACCTGATCTGAAGATTCATAATCAGTGCCTTGCCTGGGCCTCTTAGCAGGGGGTGGTTGGGAACCCCTGATCAAGGTAATTAAACCCTCAGTCATTTTGATCATCTGTTTTTTAGACATGGGGGCCTGAGCACGTGGCTCATGTGTCGTTTTTTTAGACATGGAAGTTGTTTTTGACCTTGCTTTTGTTGCTGGCGTCGGTTTAATACAGAAATGTTGAGGCCTGAAAAAGTACAGTTTTGTACCTACCATAAATGTAGATGTTCGAAGATCCACATTGCTGCAGTCCTAACACTTGGGTAGTCCGCTGTCCCAGTCGGCCCGAATACCAAAGTATATGCAGGTATGCCGGTCATACGGCCGCGCATTAGTCTGACGCAGGTACGCCAGGGTACACACGCGCATGACCAACGCATATCCTCAGTCTTTTCTTGATGTCAGAAGACCCCAAAAAAAAAGATAAGGCCAAAACACCAACACCAAACACTCCAAATATAAATATATATGTACAATATATACAATACAATAAAGGTACAACCCCACCCACACAACCACCCCAAAAGCACAGAGGGGAGGGAATGGGAGCGCAATGTGGATCTTCAACATCTACATTTATATGGTAGTAAAAAACTGTACTATGTTCTTCATACCACATTGCTGCAGTCCCAGGTCCCAACAATCCCAAAGCAGAGGTAAGCAGAGGTAAGAAAGGCTGGCAAATCATGCTGTCAACCAACCCTTCAAACAAGCCAAAAAAAAATAGCCGCGGGATTTAGAGTAGAGAGATAGAGAGTAAGAGAGAGAAAGTACTGCACTAACTCCTGCTGCAAAGCCAAAATATTGCCACCCCTTACAAAAAATGTCCTTACTTAAGTGCCCCTTAGAAATGATGTTGAAGCAGCAGTAGCCCTAGTGGAATGAGGCTAAATAACAGCTGGAATCTCCTTGCCACAATGGGAATAACAAAATGCAATAGCAAAACCCAATCCACTTAGAAATAGTTTGAACTCAAACAGGCTTAAACTGAGAACTCAAAGCAAAAGAAACAAAACAATGCTGCCTGCTTAACAAAAAAACTGCTCTGTAGTGCAAAAAAAATAACGCGCCTTTGCCTATTAGGGATCTGCATAAAATCTTCAAGCAGGCAAATTGGGATCTTGGTACAAAAAAACACTAGAAACCACCAAGCAGGAAAAAGCCACACTAGAAACCACCTCTTATATAAAATTTATGGAAATCAAAAAGGCTCAACCGCCATATGGGGAAAATCAAAAAAAACCCTTCTTTGCAAGGGCCTGCAATTCAGAAAAAACTTCTTCCATGACAAGTAAGTAAATTCAGCAGTACGTAGACGTAAAAATTTTATTCAGTAAGCAGCCCAACACAAAAAAAAGGATCCTGAGTAGTAGGTAGTTCCTCAATGGGGGTCTTATATATAGCCGCCCTCAGAGAAATTGCTTGAACAAAAGTATGAGAAAACAATGGTGGGTCACAAATATATGAGCTGAAAATTGCTGCAGCATGAATCTTCAATGTGAAAGAGAAAAAACCTGAAGAATAACTCAATAATAAGATATTGAAGAGCCACAGTCAAATTAGCTCAGAAAAACCCAAAATCCTTTGCTGCACCCAAAAATAAAAAATCCTTCTTATTTTTTCTGACTTTTCTTAAATGTCTTCTTCCTTTTCTTCCATTAATCATACAAAACTTGTTTGAGGAAGTTGAGACCTGCTTGTTTCAAAAAATGATGTAATGGGCTGTTGGGATTAAGAGAGTGAAGCTTGACATTGAGTAGATGACCGTCCCTCTGAGAAGACTGATTGAGGAGATGACCAGGCCATGGAGGCTTCCTACCAGGTGGCCTAGTATGGTAAAAGGCCATGGAGGCTTCCTATGGGAGCTATTAATAGATCAGGCTAGGGTTTTGTCTGGGACCTAGGCCCACCTGAGGGGAGAAGACACATTGGTGGTTTTACTTGAGGTTGAAAGCAAGGGAACTGAAAGAGAGAGCATGAAAGCTCCAAATACAGATGTTTGGCTTTTGGTGGAAGGGAAACCAGCATCCAGCTTCTGGTTTAGTCAATCAAACTGACAAAAAGTTTCCCAAAAGGTGGTTTAGTGGAGAATTTTCAAAGATCCATGTCACCTCAGTCCCCCATGACACTGTCAATTTTTCAACATGGATCCATAATAAAAGCTCCTGTGCTCATCTGCTGCCCTTGCCTGTTGAGCTAAAGCAACCTGGAGTCTCCGCTAGTTCCAAATCTGCTAGAGTTCCCCCCTTTTTGTTGAAGAATGTATGTTCCCTTGTTGTTGTCTGTTGCAATCATTGATTGCCCTGGAAAGTTAACAACCTGAAAGTCCACAACCTGCAGTTGGGTGTTGTCAGCTGTTGTTGATGGATCACTGCTGAACCTTTACCTACTACATGCTGTAAGTGTTTCCACCCTCAGTGGCTCCGGACCCATCTAAGGGAGAGACATCTGCGGGTTCAATACTCCGAGAATCTCGCGGCATACCGGACTCCGAATGGGTCTCGGTAGAGGCCTGTGACTCAAAAGTAGCTGGTATCAGGGGCTGCGAAAGTGCCTCACTGAGTACCGGCGACTGGCTTAGGAGAAGCTTCGTCGTCTGTTTTGGACCTCGGTCTGTCTCTGTCTTTTTCTTTGCATGTTTTGTGAACTCCGGTAGTCGGATTGATAACAGACAACATTTCAGGATAATTAAATCTTGAACCAAAATATTTAGAAGCAAAAATATATAGACACTTAATAGTGCGTTGGTTAAAGCTAGCACAAAACCAACAGCAAGGCACGTTGTGATCTGGGCCTAGGCAAGGAATACAGTACAAATGAAAATCCTTATGAGGTATTTGCTTCCCACAAGTAATGCAATTAACTTTTACTGATATTGGTAAGGAGCAAGAAAAAGCTTCCCCAACGGGGTACTTAGCTTTAGTTTGAAGATTTCGGTTCTGAAACTCGAATATGAAAATTTCAGGAGTCGGCCGACCAGCACTTGCGAACTGCTTCTGCTTCGGGCACCGTGCGGCAACTGAATAAAATAGTGTCGGCTGCATGTTTTATACCCCTGTCGACCTGACGTCATGGAAGAGGAGACAGCAACTGACGCAGGACCCAAGACTTTGTTATTCAGGCCGACTGAGGGCAACCTGCCAGCAGATTACCCAAATGTAATGACTGCAACAGTGAAATATGAAGAACATCAATATCATACCGAATTACTGAAAAGGCACAACAGGAATGCAAACAGAGGAATGAAAACAGGGATTTTCTGCAGTTAAGAAACCACTTCAGATACTTAAAGCCACAGCAGAAACCCCCTACTGATATTTACCCTCTGCAAGTAAAAATGACTTGCTTTCCCAGAACAAGACTATAGAACTTGGATAATGAACAGTACACATCCACATCCTGCAGAGAATTACTGTTCAGTATTCTAACTATATTTTCTGTATCCGTGGTGGTACAGTGGTATCGTTGTTGCCTCACAGCAAGAGGTTCTCCTGTTCGATTCTCGGCTGGAGTGCCTTCTGTGCGGAGTCTGCATGTCCTCCCCGCAGTCGAGTAGCCTCTGAAAGACATGCGATGAATGGCCATGCCTTCGCTGAAGGTTGGGCACCGGGCTGGCAACTCGGCACCATAAAAATATACTGCCAATCATTAGCAGACCGGAGTCCCGCTGTGGCGACCCCTAACCGGGAAAAGACGAAAAGACAAACAACATTCTAACTATATTTTCTCAGAAGATGAGCCCAACTAAAAAACTGTTTCTAGTATGTGATATGAGGAAAATATGAATTCATGAGCCTGTTAAGACAATGTCAGGGATCCTAAGTCACCAAATAAAGTTTCATTGATTCTTCTATTAGGTACTATGGGAGAAGGAGTACTAAAAGCAGACAAGAAATGCAATGTACTCCAAGTTGTTCAGTTTATGCAACATGTCCTAAGCATAACTACCACCTTCGATAACCACATCGCCACAACAGTCAGGAAATCCTTCTATGTGGCACACTTCATCACTAAGGGCTTTTCATCCAGAAAAAAGGAGGTCATTGTCCCATTGTACTCATCCCTCATTAGACCCATTATAGAATGCAACACCCCAATTGGTATGTACTTCAAGACATCTGCAACAACTATAAAGGCCGCAGAAATACCTCACTAAAAGAATGACAGGCCTAAAGCAGATGCCCTATGCAGACCGCCTAAAAAAAAACTCCAGCTACTCTGTCGCAAATAGTCTACTCAGAGGCGATCTCTGCTTAATATACAAGGCCATGTCAAACCCAGAGCTGTTGAACATGCTAAATTTAAAGAAATGCCAATCCCTCAGAGCCACACGCTCCAGGGATCTAAACCTTGTCATCACAATGAACAAAACATGCTGGAGGGATATGTTCCTGACCCAGAGACTCCCCAGACTCTGGAATAACTGCCCATACATGTCAAGCAGAGCCCCTCTTTGGCCCTCTTCAAAAGGAACCTTGACGATTAGATGGGAAATTCACCCTGAGGATCACATCAGTCGCCCTGCTAGACAGGGGTCCAGGGAAGTAAATATTGTGGGAAGAAATAGCCAGGGAATTGTTATGGCTTGGTTTGTATAGGCACTAGGGCCGATAGCCTAGTACCAACCTATGAACCTATAGGAGTCATGAAAGAGCAGTATTTCAGTATGCTCACATTAAGAGAGAGACTAAACAATATTTTAACAGTAACTTCCCACTCTCCACAACGTCCACAGCTCCTTGCTAAGCAAAGTTTTCACGCAGGTGAAAGTTAAAACCGATGAGGCATGCAGACATGTTAGACAGACCATACCAAAGTAAATGAACCCAACTAATCACAGCCAGTAGTTGGGGGGTCAGACCACAGCTACTGTAAATGTTTAACTTCAGTAAAACAATGCATCTTACCACTGAGGAAAACCCTGATAACATCTGCTGTCCTGCTCAGACAGCTTGCACTGCAGTAAAGTGTCAGATGGTACACCAAACAGAAGGGAATGTCTCACAGGAGTAGGAAAAAGAGAAAAAGCGGTTGTACCCGGCATTCAGAATATAAATCCCAAGTTACAGTATCTGCTTTGTAATGACAAAGGACTGCAAAAAACTGACTTTGTAAATTACCAAAAGCTAGCAGGAAAAGCACATAAAAAGGCTTTAAAAATAAATAAATAAATAAATAAAAACAGTCCAATGCAGGGAGTTTGTACCACTATGTCATTCCACATCAACCACACATACAATGCACCCTGGACTACTGGGCTTTGGTAAGGTTGGATTACCTCATTAATATGGTGGCAGTGTACACCAACGAATATGGTGTCAGCAGGTGGACAGGTTTATATGTAGTTCAGTCCCAGTAAATTATAGTAAACCACAAAAAATATATATATATCAACAGAATAACCCCTGAGATGGTTTCATATTTTTAAAACTAGTAATACTTAATGCAACTAAAATGAGGCAATGGCAGCTCCAAGTAAAAAAAAATTGATTTCAAGCATTATTCACCAGTTTGGCGGGGCAGACAAGGAGGCGAGGTAACTAAACCAAGATCCATTCCAAAGTCAGCATAACTGTGACTGCAACGCAGAAATCCATAAGTCTAAGAAAACACTTCTTCACAGAGAGGGCCGTGGTCCCATGACATGGGTAGTGGTGAAGGAATCCACAGAGGCATTCAGGAGAATCTGGAATATTGGAAAAGAGGGGAAAAACAGGAATGGAGAGAATGCTGAATGTTAAATGCACTAAAGACTCAGTAAGCTGTCTTCTTCTATTGTGAAAGAGATTTAATGTCAAGTGGGTTGTATACAGGTTCAACGTTTAAAAAGAAAGAAGGCCCATGTGCCTCAGATAAACAAAAAATATGCCTTTTTGAAACTAACAATGAGAATGCACACACCCGAGACACCACATGCCAGGACTTGCAAGGAGACCATTACGAGCAACATTCTTCATGTACTGTATATCTGATGAATACAATTCAAGGCTCATTATTCCAATGAACTTTCCCAAATGATGGAGATAAAGTGGACCAGAAAGTGTACTATTGTAAAGTGGGACAAAGCGCAAGAAGTGTGAAATGCTACTGACGCCCAATGAAAACCTCATAAAATCTAGTTGTGGCTCTCAAATTCTTGGGGCATAAGTACAATCAAAAGTTGGGAAGATACAGCACATTTAATCAAAACTGGATAACATTAAAAAAATGATCAGCCTATTCTGAAAGTTTCAAGCCTTTCTGGGAGGAAAAAATGAATGAAGATAAAACAAATGCTACAGCTGTAAATTATGTACGCACACACAAACTGGTGCGGCAATATCCATATTTAGGACGACATTGTACGAAGAAGTACTTAGGAGTATGGAATACAAAAGAATTCCGTTATGGCTGCAAAGGATATGTGGGAAGAGACTGAACAAAAGATAATACAAAAACTGGATAGTGGAAGTTTATGGATGCATTTATTAAGATGCAAACAGTGAAAATGTTTTTATTCTCTCTGGTTTTACTAACAGGTCAGATTGACAATAATTTAAAAAACAGCTGAAGAAGTTCATCTAGGAAGGGAAGAGGGCAAGTGATAAGTGGGATAAAATCATTCCAACAGAACAAGGTGGTTTAGGATAACCCAATTTGAAGTCCTACTTTAGAGCTACACAGTTAAGGTTTTTACACATGACAAAAGCAGAATGCTAAAATTGAGAGTGGAAAGGAATGATGATGAAGTAGGGAGAGGATTCTAGAAATAAGGAAAGAACGGGAGTTTGGATGCAGATCCTTAAGGAGAATAATAATCCTACAGAATACCTTCAGAAAGTAACAAAGTATTCTAAAAACAAAGACAACACCAAAATAGAGAAAGCAGTTTTGCCAATAGGGAGGACAATACGTAGAGGTACAAAAAACAGGCAAGAGGGGGCTGGAATTTACTGAAAAAAACTGGCAAAGAAACCATGGTATTTGTAACAAATAAATAGAGATGGAAACGTAATAGAATGGGATGAGGCCAAGAAGACATTTGGACTGCAAGCTACAGACTGCCTTCCTTACCAAGGACTGATATCAGGGTATAGGGAAAAGTAAGGGATAGGGGAATCCTAAGTGAAAGACCTGTACTGGGAGAGTTTTTAGTTGAATCTAGAACAGAAGCTGCTGTTAAAAAAGGGATAATTAAAAGGGCATATAAATATTGCATGATATCAAAGGTTAGAAAAGATTGGAAGGAGAGACTGGAAAAGCAATTAACAAGAGGACGTACAAAAATATGGCTCCCAAGTATGCAACAAATTCAAGAAGCTTTACGATCTTTGCTTGGAAGTGTTTGCATAGGTATTTTTATATCCCAAAAAGACTTCAAAGAATTTTTCCTCAGATAGATTGTAAATGTTGGAGGGGTGACGGGGAAGAAAAAGATAACTTTGGAACATGACAACTGGGAACGTGTTTTAGGAGTGTAGTCAGTTGTCAGATTTTAAGAAAATATCTACGGAGTACTCTGTCAGATGTATTTGGTGAAAAATGGCTATAACTAAGGAAATAATTATGTTGAGCTGAGACACAAGATCTGAACTACCTAGACAGTAAGACCTTAAATTTAATTCTACTGGCTGCCAAAAAGCAGTTACTAGAAAATGGAAATCAAAATCTAAATCAACTATATCTGAAACACTGAATATTATCAAAAAAAGGATAAAAGAACTAGAAGAGGGAACTTCAGAAAATGGAATGAGCAAGTTGCATAGAAATAAATGGAAATTGTGGGAATAATACATTCATAATATTCAGGAGGAGGAGTGAGTTTTAATGGTAGGAAGGAATTCAGCAATTTATGTAATGCTGGATTGATGACAGTTAAAGAAATAAAACATATGTGATGAATAATATATGTAAATGGAAAAAATACCAACATGTGTTTTCTTTTCTGTTAATATAATTTTGCCTATATCTTAAGTGACAAGTTAATGAAGGATTTTTTTAAATGATCAGGCTATGGTTGTTTTTTGTGGGATGGAAAGCAATTAATTATTTCAGGTGACTTGTGCTGTACAGTGAGATATGACTGATTCCTGGAACATCAGTGAGAGGGAGGAGTTAAAAAAATGACACAAGTATTCTGATACTGGAAACACATGCTGCTTAATCAGGTAGAAAACATCAGTTGTAAGAAACCGGACCACTTGGGATGACATTAATGTCAGCAATGGCATCTATGCCAGTGATCATATAGTAGATCTGAAATAAATGAAACATAGCCAGCACTTCAGCAGTACCTGGAAATGAGGTCACAAAAAAACAAACGTCCAGTTACTGAAAGACAAACAGATATAAGATAGTTTACCTGAGGAAGGGTGCTGTTAGCACTGCAAGGTCAGTCAACAGTTACTGCTGGGAGATTCAAAGGTACAAATTATACAAGTAAAATGTGAAATGTGCGTGTAAAAGTAATGGTAAGGAAGAGCGGGTTAATTTGCTGTTACTGTTACAATGGTAAGAGCGGGTTACTTAAGCAATAACCGACGACATGGTGTGGTATATTGAAGATTTACCCACGGTTGGTGTGGTATAATCGCCCGAGTGATTAAATAAAGCCAACCATGGGTAAATTTCAATATACCACAACCATGGAGTCAGTTATTGCCATTATACAATGACATTATTTAAGAAAAAAAATACTTTTCTTAAATAATGACTTTGTATAAAGTACAGTTGTGTACACTTACCATAAATGTAGATGTTAGAGTGTATTCACTGTTGCAATCATCACATTTGGGTTATCTGCTTGCAGTAACCCTCAGTCGGCCTCATTATCAAAGTCTTGGGTCCTGCGTCAGTTGCGGTCTCATCTTCCATGACGTCAGGTAGTCAGGTGTATAAAGCATGCAGCTGACGTCATTACATCAGTTTTTCTTGCCCCAGATGTCAGGTGCCCCCCTAATGGGAAGCAATTAAATATATATATATATATATATATATATATATATATATATATATATATATATATATATATATATAAACAAGGTTATACCTCCAACAAAAAAAACATACACCAAAAAGCTTTTAAGCATAGTAAAAAGGAACAGAGGTATAGCCAAAAGAAGTCAGGGGGCTGGAGGGAGGCTAACCAGGACTGCAACAGTGAATATACTCGAACATCTACATTTATGGTAAGTGCACACAACTGTACTATGTTCTTCGTGTTTCACTGTTGCAGTCATCACATTTGGGTAGATTCCCAAAGCTAAGGATGGTAGGAGGAATTTAGATAGCATTAGCTATAAGGCCCTGCAAGACTGCAGTGGCAAAACCAGCTCTGGATTTAGAGAAAATTGGCAAATGTTAATGCTTGGTGAAAGTATGTACAGAACTCCAGGTAGCAACTTCTAAGATGACCCTGGTAGGGCCACCTCTGAGAAAGGCTGTAGAGGTAGATGCAGCCCTGGTTGAATGAGGTCTTATCCCCTGTGGGGTAGGTTTTCCATGGTGCTTATAGCAGAAATTAATGCAATGGCCTATCCATTTAGAAATGGTTTGCTTTGAAATAGCCTTCCCCTCTGCCCCTGCAGCAAATGCCACCAGCAGCTGTTCAGATTTCCTGAGAGGTTTAGTCCTGTCCAAGTAAAATCTAAGTATGTGCACATCTAAGGAGTGCAGTATGTGTTCCCCTTTGTTCTGTGGATTAGAAAAGAATGTTGGCAAATGAATGGACTGATTAAGAGCCAAAATGGACACTATCTTGGGCATGGAAAAGGGATTGGTCCTGAGGGACACCCCGTCTGCATGAAAGATGATGAAAGGCTCCACTGCCATAAGGGCCTGTAATTCAGACACCCTTCTTGCTGAAGTGATGGCTAAAAGGAATGCTGTTTTCCAAGAAAGGAATTTCAACTCTGCATTTGCAGCTGGCTCAAGAGGTACAGTAAGTTTTTCCAATACAAAGTTAAGGTCTCAGGCTGGAGTAGGGGCTCTCCTGCGTAATCTTAAGTTTTTGGCCCCTCTGAGGAACTGCTTGAGCAGAGGATGAGAGAAGAGGGGTGGTTCTGTGTTGTAATGAGCCGAAATGGCTGAGGCATGAATTTTGATGGAGGAAAAGGAAAGGCCCTTGTGAAGCATCTCAGTTAAGTATTGGAGAATCTGAGGTACATTGGGCACTGCTGTGCCCAATCCCAGAGTTTGGTTCCAGGAACAGAATCTTTTCCATTTTTCAGCATAAGATTTTCTAGTACTAGGCCTCCTTGCCACCAGAATGACATCCAACACTTCTTTACCGAGGGATGGTAATGGAGAGATCAGGTAGTTAGCCAGGCTGCCAGGTTCAGGGTTTGAAGTTGAGGGTGCATAATCTGACCCTTCTGCTGGGACAGCAGGGTAGGGGTCTGAGGCAGGTGTCATGGTGCCAACAGTGACACATTGCGTAAGAGTGGGTACCAGTGTTGGCGTGGCCAGTCTGGTGCAATCACTATCGTCCTTGGTTTGTCCGGTTTGATCTTTAGTAGTACCCTGGAGAGGAGAGGCAGTGGAGGAAAGGCATAAACGGATAGATTTTTCCAGGTGAAGGACAAGGCATCCACTTTCCAAGCTTGTTTGTGGGGAGTCCTTCTGCAGAATTTGTCCAATTGGTAGTTCCGGGGGGTGTCAAATTGGTCCATCTCTGGGCTCCCCCATTTGTTTATCAAAAATGTTGAATGTCTTTGGTTCCAGTTTCCACTCATGTGGGTCCATCAGATTTCTGCTTAGATCGTCTGCCAGTGTATTTAGCTTTCCTGGCAGGAATTGAGCCTGTGGGTGCACTTGGTAGCTCAAGGCTGTGTTCCACACAGCCATGGGTAGTCTGCAGAGAGGGTATGAGTGGGTTCTCCCCTGGCTTGTTTATGTACCACATAACAGTGGTGTTGTCCATCTTTACCATTAATTGTCTGGGAAGAATGTGGTCCTTGAAGGCTGTCAGAGCGTTCTGTACAGCTAACATTTCTTTTTGATTGATATGCAGGTGCATTTGACTTGAGTTCCATTTGCCCTGAAAGCACTTCCCTGCCAAGTGAGCCCCCCATGCATAGTCTGGTGCGTCTGTTAGGGTTTGGGTGGCAGGGGGTAGAGTGAAAGGCAGTCTCTTGTTTTGGTGGCAGGACTCTGCCCACCAAAGGAACTCTAAATGTAGGCAGGTATGATAGGAATCATTGCTTCTAGATCCTGAGAATGTTGACACCATAGGCTTTTTAGATACCACTGTAGTTTCCTCATATGCAGTCTTGCATATGGAATTAGACGAATGCAGGAGGCCATGAACACCAAGGCTTGCAGTACTTGTCTTGCAGAGAGCAGGGTCTTTGTGGCCATTAGTTTGAAGTAAGCTGTCAAATGAACTTGTTTCTACGGCGTGAGGAAAGCCATCTGGGAAGTTGTGTTCATGTTTGCTCCCAGGAACACAACTGGTTGGCAGGGTACCACATGTGATTTCCTTTCGTTTATGGTGTACCTCAGAGAAGTTAGCACTTTTTGTACAAACGCCAGATGATTCAATAGTATGTCCTGGCTTTCTGCCTGAATTAGACAATCAATGCAAAATGCAATGACTGGAGCTAGGCAATTTGTGAATACCCTGGGCACAGTAGATAAGCCAAAGGGCAGTGCAGAGAACTGACAGTGCATGAAGCCTGCTTTGAAGCGTAGGTATCTTCTGCAAGATTCCCTGATTGGGATGTGCAGGTAAACTTCCTTTAAATCCAGTGTTGCCAACCAGGCATCCTTGCCTAGGATAGGAAGCAACTGGTGAAGAGTTAGCATCTTGAATTTTGGAATCACCAAAAAAGTGTTTAGTATAGAGAGATCCAGGATACGATGCCAGTTGTCGTCTTTTCGGGGCACCAGGAAAAGTCTTGAGTAGAAACCTTGCCCCCTTTCCTCTTCTGGGACAGTTTGAATAGCCCTTATACTTGAGAGAGAACACTTGCTTTTGAGCCTCTGCCCACTGATTTAGGGGTAGATCTGGCCAACTGTTTGGGGTGGTAAAGTATGGAAGTGGAATCTGTATCCTTGGGAAACTATATTTAAAACCTTTTTGTCCTGGGTAATGAGTTCCCAGTTTTTTACCTGCAGAGCAATCTTTCCCCCCTAAAAGGAGCAGTCAGTTGAGAAGGGCTTGGAAGTTTCAAAGTTAAGTCATTGAGACAGTTTACCACAGGGGGGGGTCTTACTACTCCCTGCTTTGGAAGTGGGAGCCCCCCACTGCTTAGTCCTGTACGTACCTTGGAACTAAAACTGAAGTGTTCTACTGGTTCTGGGTTTGGACTGAGAAGGCCTGGAAGAGGCAGGAAAGGACCAATTCTTAGAGGGCCAATGCCTACTAAATCGTGGAGGCTGTACTTGCAGGAATTCTTTAACAGCTTGCATAGATTTAGTTGCCAAACAGGAGGTCCTGGTTTAAAGGAGCATCCAACAATTTAGCTTTAACATGATCTGGTAAAGATTGCTCCTTAAGCCAAGCATGCCTTCTAAGTATAGACCGAGTGACAGCAGCCCTGCAAGATGCCTCTAGTGAATCAAAACCACGTTGCAAAGTATGTTTTCCAACCTGTTCAGCAGAATGCATTAAATCCTGTAAATCCTTATTTTCAGCACAGTCAGGAATCAACATCATTTTCTGTTTAAGCAATCCAATAATATGCTACTGATACTTTAAGGCCCTAATGGCCAAGGTTACAGAAGTGTATACCTTCTTACACCATCTATCCAGCGCCCTGGAATCTCTATCAGAGGGGGTAGGATTTTTTGCAGTAGTATCCTTAATACCATTGGTTCCCTGTGTAATGGTCTCGGGAGCCGCAGTAGGATTTTTCAAAAGGAAGTCGTGAGAGGCAGAAACCTTGTAATATCTATCTAGTTTTCTGGAGGCAGGAGGTAAGGAGTCAGGGGCCAAGCTAGATTCCGAAAATGCATCAACAATGTCCAGTACAGGGGGGAAAGCTAAAGGCCTGTGTTGGGGCAGGAGTAAGAAATCCCTAAGCCTCTTTTTAGAATCAGAGTAATCCTGGCTTTCCCAGTGGAAATGCTCCCTAAGAGTATGCAAGGTTTCACCAAAAGAGAAATCCTCTGGAGGGGAAGCAGACGGAATAGAGTCCTCTGCATCAGAATCCTCACAGGTAGATAAGGGTAAATCCTGGTCATCAGAGAAAACAGAAATGAAACCTGATCAGAAGAATCATAAGCAAATTCAGTCCTAGGTCTCTTAGAGGGGGAAGGTTGGTTTCCCCTGATTAAAGTAATAAGATCTTCAGCCATTCTTATCATTTGTTTTTTTAGGCATAAAGGCCTGACCATGCGGTCTGGCCATCGGTTTTCTAGGCATGGATCGAGTTTTAGGCCTTGAAGAAGAAGATGGCGTCTGTTTAATATGCAAGTCAGTAGGCCTGAATACACCCTCAGAAGCAGCTGCCTGCGCAGTGGCTCCAGACCCATCCAAGGTAGAGACATCCGCAGGTTCCACAGTTGAAGCATCTTGTGGCATACCGGACTCAGAATGGGTCTCGGTAGAGGCCTGCAAATCTGAAGTAGCGGGTATCAGGGGCTGCGAAAGCACCTCACTGAGTACCGGTGAAATGGCGACTACCTTAGGAGAAGCGTTGTCGGCAGCTTTGGACCTAGGCGGTATGTCTCTGTCTTTATCTTTGCGTTTTTTCGGAATGTCGGTAGTCAGGTGGCTTACCGAAGCCATATCTGGATAGCTGAACAGAGTACCAAAATATTTAGAAGCGTAAATATACCGACGAAGAATAGTTTGTTGTTTAAATAAGGCACAAAACCGACAGCGAGGTACGTCATGGTCAGGGCCTAGGCAAGGAATACAGTACGAATGAAAATCTTTATGAGGTATTTGCTTTCCACAAGACATACAATTATTGACTTTTACTGACATCGGTTTAGAGCAAGAAAAAACAGTTTCCCCAACGGGGTACTTGGCTTTAGTTGAAGACTTCAGTTCTGAAACTCGAAAACGAAAATTTCAGAATTCGGCCGACCAGCACTTGAGAACTGCTTCTGCTTCGGGCACCGCACGGCAAGAAAGACTGATGTAATGGTGTCGGCTGCATGCTTTATACCCCTGACTACCTGACGTCATGGAAGATGAGACGGCAACCAACGCAGGACCCAAGACTTTGATAATCAGGCCGACTAAGGGCTACTGCAAGCAGATAACCCAAATGTGATGACTGGAACAGTGAAACACGAAGAACATCGGCGCATTACAGTTCTTCCTCTGGTTGTGGTACAATGCTTCCTTGTTTTGATGTACTGAGCATGCGTATGGAACTTGTGCCCCATACATACCCAGTACATCAATGCTTTGAAATGGAAGCACGGGAGAAAAGAAAGTCTCCATTGCTCCGTTTTATCTGTTAAAAAAAATATACATATTTTGAGCACTTTAAACCAACGGAAAAAAGTCCGGACGACCAGACCTTTTTCCGTTGGTATATTGTGGGATTTACAATGGGCATACTGGCCAATCAGCGTGCACGTTTTGGAATATTAATGGAGGAGTCATTGTATAATTTGCTGTTACTGTTACAATGGTAAGTAAGAGCGGGTTACTTTGCTGTTACTGTTACAATGGTAAGTAAGAGCGGGTTACTTTGCTGTTACTGTTACAATGGTAAGTAAGAGCGGGTTACTTTGCTGTTACTGTTACAATGGTAATTAAGAGCAGGTTACTTTGCTGTTACTGTTACAGTGGTAATAGCCCATTGCTCAACTGCAGTATAGGCTACTTTTGTTCTTATTACATGACTATGATGATACAAAGCTGCTTCTGCAGGGCTTAGATGGCAGAGTCTCTGTGTGCTCAAAGGTCTTTCACTCAAGAGCTAAGTCCACTTACGTAGTATTTGACTTTTTGGCCGCATGTTGATCAAAAACACTCCATGTGAAAGGAGCTTTTTTTCTGCATGACTACGTGTATCATTTCCAAAGCCACCCGGTGGTGTAAGCCTTGACTCTAGTGACACCCGAACCCCCATGAACAAAAATGGGAAAAAGGGGTTGTGGATGGATTTCCAAAGCTCTCTGGATGGACACAGACTAAGACAGATCCAAATGAAGACAACCGCTATTCAGTAAACACTGTTTTATGCCCCCAGTAAAAAGTATCACACTAAAAACATAAGCTCAAATGTTATGGATGTGAACAAGTACTCTAACTTTTAGTAAAATATACACACCAACTTTCCAGTTTTAGTCAGTGACCTTCAAGTTTTAAGGAGAGCTCTATAGTTGTGTGACAGAATGATAAGGAGCTCTTTTCATATAACTTAACTTTTCACTTAGAATAAGGAAGTAACTCATAACCTACAGGAAGGAGTGCCTCAAGCAACTCTCGCTGCAATGTGCATGCTTGATAAATCCCCTGCGTCACTTCAAACACATATAGAAACAGATAAATAATGCAAGCTCCTCTTAGCAAAAACTATTTATCTCTAGAAGCTCTTTTCGTAACAGTGATCCTATTGTATTAGTAACACTAGAATACTGCAATAAAGTCATGTAAAGACAAGCAAACAAACCTTTGTTTTAGCTCTCTAGATGCATGGACATTCGTGACATATATGCATGCAAGTGAAGGAATATGTGTTGAGGAAAAGGGAGCTGAATTTTCTTCAGCAACTTGTGCAGTAACCAAAATGTTTGCTTCCCTCTTCTCTTACTAGGAATAATTGAAAATATATACAATACAAGTGTGAACATTGCAAAGTCTGGCAGTGCACTGTCATTCTCTTGTATGACGTGACCAGGGTTGGATCAGTAGCCTGATCCCGTCCCCCGCTGCGGTAAATCCCGGCCAGCCTCCACTTTGTTTTGATTGAGGCCAATCAAAATTGCTAAACACAGCTTCTTGTGTTGTGTTTCGCAAAAAAACGAGAGAAGCTGTTTTATTTTACCCATATGCCCCTGCCATATAGTAGCCAATCAAAAAAAAAAGCGAGCTCTTCGCTAATTTAATGCGGTTTTACAATGGAACAGCAATGCATTAGGCTCAGATGTAGGCAGTTTAGCTAGCTCCAGCAGTTTAATAATGGAACTGCATTAATCGCGCACTTTTTTTTTTTTGGTCTTTTTTTGGTCTTGAGACCTTCTATTTTGTAATCTGGCAACCCTGGACGTGACACACAGATAATATAAATCCAAACTCCAGGCAATGCCAGCATTAAACTGTGCAGAAAACATGGTTATGTGCCAAACTTCAAGCAATGTCTGCATTACACTGTACAGGAAACAATGTAAAATGCTAATCTACCTCCTCTACATTCGTCTGTGGGCCTTCTTAGGTGATGTTTAACTGTTGCAGATGCATACATATTCAGAACATACACGTTATGCAATCTTTGCCACCCACAGGATGAGCAATCAAAGAAGTTCACACATTTAAATTAAAGGCTTTCTAAGTTTTTGCTTTGCTTCACAACCCCTTTTTCATGAGGACATCAATGATTTTTATAAGCAGTTTGTTCCTGGAGAACAGATGTAAATATTCTTGATCTTGTGACCATAGGAACATTTTCTGAAGGAAGACATTTTAGCAATCACTTTTGTATTTCTTTGTTTCTTATCAGCATATGGTATTGGAAGTAGGTTGGCAAGCTGTTGCCTATACAATGACCTAGAAATAAAAAAACAGATATGGATGTGCTATGCAAGTTATCTGTCAAAGCCCTAAGTACAGGGTAATGCCATTTCCTCTCCTATAATCCCCACTACAGCCGTACATTCCTTTCTGCTTCTACTCCTCTTCCTGCATGCCTACCATGGCATTATACTCAGATCTAGGACTTTGCCCAGCTCCTAACATGTTCGTTCCACTGCCCAGCTCCTAACATGTTCGTTCCACCGCCAACCAGTCAACAAACAAAAACTGCCCAATTTAATTTTTTTATTTAGTTGCATAGCATTGAGTTGTTAAGCACCTGTCTTACATCAGAAAGATGCTCAGTAAAGCTATCTTTTTCCTAAATTCAGAAGTGTAATTGTGGCACTGCATATATTAAAGCAAGCAAGCTGTAGTAATACAGTTCAGTTTTAACAAAGAGCAAACTGACCGCCAATGCACGCATTACAGTTTTCACATTTAAAACGGTCATATAAGTAAGCACCTTCTAAATTTGCAATCTATACAGAATCCACAAGACAGGGAAAGACTAGAATTTAGGGGATAGTAGTGTACAGCCTGAGAGAGAGGACGACAGTGGGGGACGAACGTGGTTAGCCAGCATGGAAAAAGAATTAGAAGGAATAGGTGGGAGGGGGAGGAATTCCAATTGCAACGACTGAAGGTAAAGGGGAGGAGGGCATCCAAAAACATGGGGAGGGGGGAGGAGTGTAACATTTACCCTCTGAGGCACTCCAACTGGAAAGATAAGTACAAATCTGCTGAGTCAGACATCAGTGCCATGTAACAGTGGTTCAACTGTGGGAAGAATTTCAAAACGGTTTTATTAAACCTCTTAGAAGGTTGGAGCAAGGTCTACACTCAGAAGGCCATATCATGTAACACACACATACAGGAAGTCATGCTCCAAGAAATGAATGGAAAAGTCATTGCCCAACAGATGATGCTTACTTAATGTGCATCACTGTGATAATGTGGCACTGGCACGTATGTCTGGAATTCAGATGCTCTGGATGGAATCAGCCACACTCCTGACAAAATGGTTTTGGACAGTAATATTTGTAAAACTTCTAGTTAGCAACATGACAAGGCATTTATAAGCCAGTGTATAGGCATTATAAGGCAGTGCAACTTCCACAAATGGGAAATTCTGACGATTATACCATCTTAAAAAACAAAACATGCACGTTACCAGAGACAAACTCTACGTTTATTATACTAAGCGCTTTCGAACAAAAATAATCTATGGACTTCATCAATCTGATTACAATTAACTCACAACCAATTAAATAGCCTGCTTCTTAGTCACATGACTTGATTACCAGCAAAATATCCCACAAAAGACATAGGTTCATAGGTAGGTACTAGGCTATTGGCCTTAGGGCCTACATAAGCCTAGCCAAACGATACCCTGGCTTTTGCCACCCAAGAAAATTATTTTCCTGTACCCCCGTCAAGCAGAGCAACAGAAGTGATCCCCATGGTGAATTTCCTATCTCCCATCCAATCATCAAGATTTTTCTTGAAGAGTGCTAATGAGGAGCTTTGTTTGATATAGACAGGTAGTTTGTTCCACAGTATGGGAAGTCTCTGGGACAGGAATCTATCCCTCCAGCATGTTCTGTTTATTGTGGTGACAAGGTTTAGGTCCCTAGAGCGTGTACATAGTAATGTCCCTATCTATCCAATTTTAAAATTGGACAGACAAGAACTATTTTGGCAAGTGAAGCTGAATGCATACCATTATCCAGGCCTGAATGATTTATGTTCAGTTATCTGTTTATTAAAACTTAAAAATTTAAATAGATAAATTTTATTTCGGGTAATATGAATATGACTTTTTTTTAAAAAGTAATTTGTTTAGTATATATGTATATATTTAACTGATACTTTTCTATGGCTATGTTAATTTAGTACAAGGGGAAAGGAGGGAGGCATGTCTTTTGTGGGACATTTTGCTGGTAATCAAGTCATGTGACTGAGAAGTGGGCTATTTAAATGGTTATGAGTTAATTATAACCAGTTTGATGAAGTTTGTATGAAGTTCGTAGATTATTTTCGAACAAAAGCGCTTACTACAATAAACATGCAGTTTGTCTCTGGTAACATGCTTTTTTGTTTTTTTAAAGTAGTGCGTTCCATTGCACCATCTTGCTATTGCCAGCTTATAAACCTGCACTGGTTAGAGAGAAACCAACAAAGAAACAAATCAGGGTATGGCTATGGAGTCCCTCCAAGACTGCTTTGAAAGAACCAACTGGGATATGTTCAAGGAAGCAGCCACAGTGAATCAGCACCTAAACATTGATGAATACACGGAGGTGGTGATGGCATACATTTCAAACTGTGTTGATGGGGAAACAAATACCAAGAGCATCACTATTAGAGCTAACCAGAAGTCATGGCTCACCCCTAAGGTATATGAGCTCCAGAAGGAGAGAAACGTAGCTTACAGGGCTAAGGACAAAGCAGCCCTAAGTGTAGCAAGAGGTAATCTGAGTAGGTGTATAAATGGAGGCTAGGAGGGAGTATGGTAGAAAGGCACAGAGCCACTTTGAAGACATGAAGGATGCAAGGAGACTATGGTAAGGCATACACAAGATCACAGACTACAAATTCAGGTCAGCACAGTGTGAGGACATCATCGAATTCGTGGACAGTATGAACATCTTCCTTGGTAGACTTGAGGAAATAAACAGGTTGGCACTAAAGCTGCCCACTGATAGAAGGATGCAATACTCAAGCCTCAGCACAGAGGAGGTAATAAGAGAGCTAAGGAAAGTGAACCCCAGGAAGGCTGCTGGCCCAGACAACATACTAAGCAAGGTGTTAAAAGGCTGTGCTGATCAACTATGCACAGTGCTCAAGGAAATATTTAACACCTCTCTTGCCACGGCAAAAATACCCTCATGCTACAAGGAAACTATCATCCCACTACCTAAGAAAATCACTCCCTCCAGCCCTAACGACTATAGACCAGTCGCTCCGACATCCACTGTTACAAAATGTTTTGAACAGCTGATCAAAAAGCATCTTTCAACATGCCTAACTCTTGATTTTGACCCTTTGCAGTTTGGGTACAGAGCTAACCGATCCACGGCTGATGCCATATCAGCAGCACTACACATCTCAACTGAGCATTTAGACGGCAAAGACAATTACGTGCGGATGTTGTTCATAGACTTCAGCTCTGCATTTAATATGGTGATACCAATGCAGCTGATAGAAAAACTGGCACATTTAGGAACCAGTAAACATCTCTGTAACTAGATCCTGGACTTCCTGATTGAGAGACCATAGAGGGTGTGTTCAGGTAAGGGTACATCAAAGGGCATCTCAATTAACACTGGGGTTCCACAGGGATGTGTTCTCAGCCTACTGTTATTCAAAATCCTGACCTACGACTGCTATGCTAAGCACAAGTCCAACCATATCATCAAGTTTGCCAATGACATTACAGTCATGGGGCTCATCACAGAGGATGAAATTGCATACAGAGAGGAGGTGGCATCTCTGATCAGTTGGTGTGAGGGGAACAACCTTGACCTGAATGTAAGCTAGACCAAAGAGATTATCATTAATTTCAGGAAAAAGAGAACAAATCACCCAGTGCTCAGGATCGATGGAGAATGTGTGGAGAAGGTTAAGAGTAAAAACTTCCTGGGTGTACACATATTAGAGGACCTCTCGTGATCGGGAAAAGTACAGTTTTGTATCTACCATAAATGTAGATGTTAGAGTGCTCACCCTGCTGCAGTCATCACACTTGGGTTATCCTGCCATCAGCTGGTCCCGCAGTTGGCCCGAGTTCCAAAGTCTTGGTCCGGCGTCGGTTGCTGTTGCTTCTTCCCTGACATCAGTGCGCCAGGGGTATGCAAGAGGCATCCGATGCAATTTTCTTCAGTTTTTCTTGTCCCAGATGTCAGGTGCCCCCAATAGGTAGGCAATATATATACATACATACATATATATATATATATATATATATATATAAACAATACCTTCAGGCACATATATAAATATATATACAGAGGTTGTATAGGATAAAAAGGTATAGATAAGTCCAGCTAGTTCAGAGAGGATGGAGGGAGGGTAACCTGGACTGCAGCAGGGTGAACACTAACATCTACATTTATGGTAGGCACAAAACTGTACTAGGTTCATCATGTTACCCTGCTGCAGTCATCACACTTGGGTTGAATCCCAAAGCTAAGGATGGGTGGTGGAGTTCAACAGGGTTAGAAGAAGCTAGTAGGCCCTGCAAAACTGCAGTGGCAAAACCAGCTCTAGACTTAGAATATAGAGGTAAGTGATAGTGTTTGGTGAAGGTGTGCACTGAACTTCCAAGTTGCAGCTTCCAGAATATCCTTGATTGGCACCCCCCTGAGAAAGGTTGCTGATGTAGCTGTAGCCCTGGTGGAGTGGGACCTAATGTTAGCAGGTACCGGTTTCCCATGATGCGTGTAGCAGAAATGTATGCAATGCCCTATCCATTTTGAAATGGTCTGTTTTGAGATAGCTTTTCCTTGTGATCCTGCAGCATAGCATACAAAGAGCTGGTCAAGTTTTCTGAAAGCCTTAGTTTTATCCAAGTAGTAACGTAATTGCCTGTGAATGTCCAAAGAGTGCAGGAGTCTTTCTCCTTTGTTCTGGGGATTTGGGAAAAAGGTGGGCAAATGAATGGTTTGGTTTAGGACCACACTGGATACCACCTTTGGCATAAAGGAAGGGTTAGTTCGCAGAGAGACTCTGTCTTGATGAAAAATGAGGAAAGGCTTCACTGTCATTAATGCCTGTAGCTCAGACTCTTCTAGCTGAAGTTATTGCTAGTAGCAGGGCAGTTTTCCATGATAGAAACTTTAACTCTGCTGAAATAGCTGGTTCAAAGGGCGGCAGTGTAAGCTTTTCCAGAACAAAGTTGAGATCCCAAGTAGGTGTTGGTGCTCTCCTGGGCGGTCTTATGTTCTGTGGTACTGTCTTAGGAGTGGATGTGAAAATAAAGGAGGATTCGTGTTGTAGTGAGCTAAAACTGCTGAGGCGTTGATCTTAATAGATGAAAGGAAAGTCCTTTGTGCAACATCTCAGTTAAATATTGTAGAATCTGAGGAATGTTTGGATCAAGGGGATTTTGGCCTTTAGCCTGGTTCCAGGTGCAAAATCTTTTCCATTTGTCTGAATAGGTTTTCCTGGTGCTGGGCCTCCTGGCCTCCAGAATGACATCCATAACAGCTTTGGATAGAGGTGTTGGCTGGTTGTTTAGGTAATTTGCCATGCAGCTAGGTTTAAAGTCTTGAGCTGGCTGTGTAGAATCTGATTGTCTCGCTGGGTGAGCAGGTGAGGAATTTGTGGTAAAATCCATGGTGGGCCATGGGTCATGTTCTTTAGCATTGGATACCAGTGCTGGCGTGGCCAGTCTGGTGCAATGAGCATCATTTGTGGCCTCTCTAATCTGACTTTCAGCAGTACCCTTGCTAGAAGAAGCAGTGGAGGAAAGGCATACACTGTTAATGTTTTCCAACTGAATGAGAAGGTGTCCACTTTCCAAGCTTGTGAGTGGAATGTCCTTGTGCAAAATTTTTGAAGTTGGTAGTTTTGGGGGCTGGCAAACAGATCTATGTCTGGGCGTCCCCATTTTTGAGTTATCATTGCAAATACTTGTGGATCTAGTTTTCACTCGTGGAAATCCACAATGTTTCTGCTTAGGTCGTCTGCCAATGTGTTTTTCTTTCCTGGCAGGAATTGTGCTTGTAGTTGAACTTGGTAAGACAGTGCCATGTTCCACAAGGTCATTGCTTGCCTGCATAGAGGGTAGGAATGTGTGCCCCCTTGCTTGTTTATGTACCACATTACTATGGTATTGTCCGTCTTTATTATTAGTTGTCCAGGGTGTAAGAGGTCCTTGAAAGCTGTTAGGGCATTCTGTACTGCTAGCACTTCTTTTTGATTGATATGCAGATGTCTTTGATCTGTAGTCCATTTGCCCTGAATGCACTGTCCTGTCAAGTGTGCTCCCCAGGCATAGTCCTGCCATGTGTGCTCCCCAGGCAAAGTCTGATGCATCTGTTGTCATAGTTTGCCTGGCTGTGGGTAAGGTGAAAGGCTGACCCTTGTTGAGGTGACATGTCCCTGCCCACCATAGAAACTCCTGTTGAAGGCAGGGAATGAGTGGTATCATTGTTTCCAAGCTGTGGCTGTGCTGAGTCCATACACTTTTCAGGTACCATTGTAATTTCCTCATATGCAGTTTTGCAAATGGTATTAGTAGTATGCAAGATGCCATGAATCCCAAGGCCTGCAGAATTTTTCTTGCAGGGAGTTGGGTCTTTGTTGCCATTATTTTGAAGTATTGAGTCAGCTGTTGTTGCTTGTCTGGTGTGAGATAAGCCATCTGGGCCGTTGTATTCAAGCTGGCACCCAGGAATATTATGTTTTGTGAGGGCACTAGTTTTGATTTCTTTTCGTTTACTGTGTACCCTAGGCAACTTAGAAGGTGTTTGACAAATGCCAGATGCTTTAAAAGAATGTCCTTGCTTTCTGCTTGAATAAGGCAGTCGTCCAGGTATGGGTATATTTGAATTCCTCTGTCTGCAGTATGCAATTACTGGTGCCAGGCATTTTGTGAAGACCCTGGGCACAGTAGATAAGCCAAAGGGCAGTGCAGAGAATTGATAATGGGTTGAACCTGCAATGAAGCGGAAGTATCTTCTGCAATTTTGTCTGATAGGGACATGCAGGTATGCCTCCTTGAGGTCCAACCTTACTAGCCAAGCCTTCTTGCCCAGCATGGGAAGAAGCTGCTGTAGTGTTAGCATCTTGAATTTTGGTACTTGCAGATATGTGTTCATAATTGAAAGATCCAGAATGGGTCTCCATGCTTTGTCCTTTCTTGGGACTAGAAAGAGTCTTGAGTAAAATCCTTGTCCTTGCACCTGTGTAGGTACCTGTTGAATGGCTCTCATTTCCATGAGAGCTGTAATTTGTTTTTGTGCCTCTGCCCATTGATTTGGTGGCAGGTTTGGCATTTCTTTTATCCTTGGCAAGGTATGAAAGTGGAATCTGTATCCTTGTGAGACAATGTTTAGGACCCATCTGTCTTTTGTGATGATGTAACCAAGCACTTCCTCACAAAACACCAAGCAGATTGCGGTCCCAGTCAACAATAAAGGATGTCTTCTAAAGTTCA
Source organism: Protopterus annectens (assembly GCF_019279795.1). Lineage (NCBI taxonomy): Eukaryota > Metazoa > Chordata > Ceratodontiformes > Protopteridae > Protopterus > Protopterus annectens. Next base: position 818,673,163 of record NC_056739.1, read on the forward strand.
ATCGAATGCAGCCAGGAATACACCAAAAAATAGTTTATTGCACAAAACGATCCATAAATAGTAAAAAAACGATAGTCCTGTATACAACCAGAGCCTTAGATTAAGCGCTTTAGTCTCCAATCGGAGATTTATGCATATTATATTTATCATGTATTTCTTATATCCTTATATATTGTGTGTTTAATACCTATCTACTGTGTTTACTTTAATCTGCATATTATTCACTCATACAGATTTTTAAATGTTCTCAAAAGTATTTTTGGTAAGGTTGTACCTTAAGAAAAATGAAACCAATTAATTAATTATTTAATTAGATGCCAGCTGGTTATTATAAAAGGGTGGTAGTATTGTTAAACCTTGGATTATGATGAAGTCTCCGATTGGAGACGAAAGCGCTTAATCTAAGGCTCTGGTTGTATACAAGACTATCGTTTTTTTTACTATTTATGGATCGTTTTGTGCAATAAACTATTTTTTTGGTGTATTCCTGGCTGCATTCGATTGAACTTTAGAAGACATCCTTTATTGTTGACTGGGACCGCAATCTGTTTTTGTGATGATGTGCCAATTGTCTGCAAAAAGTGCTAATTTTCCTCCCAAGGGAGCTGCCAAGAGAGATTTGCTTGGTAGTTTGAGGGTTGAGTCATTGTGTTTGTCTTCTGCTAGCTTGGGGCCTGTCTTCTCCTCCTTTCTAGGTAGCAGTACCCCATTGGAGAGGTTTGTAAGGGCCTTGTGACTGACCTCTGCCCCTTGGGCGTCTGTATTTGCCCCTCTGTGATCTGTCAGAAGCTGGAAAGGACCAGTTTTTTGTTGGCCAATTTCTGCTGAAACGAGGGGGTTGTACCTGTAAAAAATCCTTGACCGTCTGCATAGACTTTGCCTTGTCCTCCATTTTCTTTAAAACCTCTTCTGCTTTGACACCAAATAAAAGATCCTGCCGTAAAGGTGCATCCAATAATTTTGCTTTAACATGATCATGTAGGGTTTGTTCTTTTAACCAAGCATGCCTGCGTATGACAGACCCAGTTAACAGCTGCTCTACAGGAAGCTTCCAATGAATCAAATCCACATTGTAAAGTATGTTTGCCCACCTGTTCAGCTGCATGCAATAGATCCTGCATTTCCTTGAATTCAGACTGTTCAGAATGTGTGCTCATTTTTTGTTTTAATTGAGACATTAGGAATTGCTGATATTTCAGCATGGGAAACTGACAATTTAATGCTCTCATAGCCAGAGTAGCTGAGGTGTATATCTTCTTTCCCCATCTATCTATTAGCCATAGAAGCTTTAGCCCCTTTGGGGACTGGGGATGTTTCTGGGTCAGCCACAAGGCTTTTATAAAGGAATTTGTGTGAGTCAGGCACTCTGTAATATCTGTCTGGTTTGGCTGGAGCATGAGGTAGAGAGTCTGAATTTAGACTAGACTCTAAGTAAACATCATCCACAATGTCTAAAACTGGAGGGAAAGCAAGTGGTCTGTGCTGGGGTAGTAAAAGGAACTCTCGGAGCCTTTTCTTAGAATCAGAGTAGTCCTGGCCTTCCCAGTGGAAATGTTCCCTCATGGTATGTAAAGTTTCCCCAAAGGAGTAGTCTTCAGGGGTAGATGCTGAGGGAACAGAGTCTTCAGCATCAGAGTCTTCATAAGGGGGAAAAGCGTAATCCTGTTCCTCAGAAGAATCTGAGGAAATTGAAACCTGGTCAGAGGAGGCATAATCCTCCTCTTGTCTTGGTCTTTTATCTGGACGGGGATGAGAACCAGTGATTAGGGTAATCAAATCATAAGTATCTGTTTCTTAGGCATGGGGCCTTGAACTGGAGACTGATGTACAGTCTTTTTTGGTTTTAATGGAGTTTTAAGCTTAGCATAAGATTTAATTGTGAGTGTAGTTGGTCTGAAGACACCGAAGGTGTTTCTACTACACCGGGATCTCCTTCTGCTCCGGTGTCGGAAGGGCCTAATGAAGATGGCTGCGACGGCCTAGTACACTCCGCTTGAGAATCTGCAGCTGTCTGGGGTTCCAATTCTGCGGTAGTCAGGGGCTGCGTAGGCGCCTCACTGAAAACCGGAGAACCGGCGACAGGCCCAGCAGAGGCCTCGGAGTCTGGCTTGGTCCTAGGCTGCCTGTCCTTATCCTTGCGTTTTTTATGCATGCCGGTCGTCGGCTGTTCCAACAGCATGATATAATTAAATTTTTTACCAAAGTAATGCCGTGCGAAGTCAAAACGGCATTTGATGGTTCGTTTATTAAACCTAGCACAAAACCGACAACCTGTGATATCGTGGTCTGGGGCTAGGCAAGGAATACAATAAGAATGGAAGTCCTTATGAGGTATTTGCTTCCCACAAGAAATGCAATTGTTAACTTTTTCTGACATAGGGCTGAGGCAAGAAAAGGTCCCCCAACGGGGTACTTAGCTTTATTGAAGACTTCGGACTGAAATTCGATTCGAAAATCTCAGGTGTCGGCCGACCGGCACTTGCGAACTGCTTCTGCTTCGGGCACCGCTCGGCAAGAAAGACTGAAGAAAATGGCGTCGGGTGCCTCTTGTATACCCCTGGCGCACTGACGTCAGGGAAGAAGCGACAGCAACTGATGCCGGACCAAGACTTTGGAACTCGGGCCGACTGTGGGACCGCCTGATGGCAGGATAACCCAAGTGTGATGACTGCAGCAGGGTAACACGATGAACATCACCAGCCAACTGGTCAAGGAAGCGCATCAACGTCTCCACTTTTTAAGCCTGAAAAAAGCTAAGCTTCCTCCTCATATTCTCTCCACCTTCTACAGAGGTGCAATAGAGAGCATCCTATCCTATCACAGTGTGGTTTGGAAGCTGAACAGTTACAGAAAGGAAGGTGCTACAAAGAGTGGTGAGGGTTGCAGGGAAGGTAACAGGTTCCAGTCTTCTATCGATACATCTTTATTCTGCAAGAAGCATCTGAAAGGCCACCAAAATGAAACAGGACAACACGCATCCCGCAGATGGACTGTTTCAGCATCTGGCAGGAGATATCACAGCATCCGCTGCAGGACTACAAGAGTCAGTAACAGTTTCCACCCTACAGTGATTAGACTTCTGAACTCTGGCACTAGCCCCAGGGGTCTGAGCACATAAATCAATTTTTATTTGTTTGTGCAATATATACTTACACACATTCCAAGTAAGTGCAATACTTATTTATTATATCCATAGTCAGTATAATTTAACTTACTCAAGTGTAATTAGACAAATAACTTAGGCATTTCAAAAGTTGTTGTGTTTTACTTTAAACAGGGTAGTTAATTTAACTCAGGGGAGGGTGTTCTTTTCATATACGAGTGTTGGTAAATGTCTCTGCTCTTTCTTGCATGTATTGAGAGTAGTGCTGTATTTGTTAGTTATGTTTATTCCTTTACTTGTATGTGTTGTTTCACTTTCCTTCGTAATTTCAAGAATTGAGCTGATAGATGAAATTTGGTTTAGGCTACACGTGTGTAGTTCTAAATAACAATAAAGTTTACTTTGACTTTGATGATGGTAAAATGCAGTGTCAGAACTCTGCATCATAAAACTAAAGCTTAAATGACTGTAATAAAACAAAATTCTAAAAACTAGAAAAGGCTGAATCTCAAATGAATTAAACTCAGTTCTGAAATAACACCAAAAATATGCATTCATTCATTTTCCGATTACTTGCCAAGAGCAGCCACAGCCTATCACAGCACTGACTGGACTCAAAGCAGAGAAATGAATTTGAGATGTGGCCCTATCCCACCACAGGACAAGCACATACATGCCTGCACAAATACATAGATGCACACATATGTACATATTGATGGTATGGTACTCACACTTGGAACTTGTAGGAGCACCGATTCACCTACAGGAAAATCTTTTGAAATGAGGGAGAAAACTAAAGAACTCGGAAAATCCACACAGACGTAGGAAAGGCATACACATTCCACATACACAACATCCCATTCAAGAACCAATCGCTGGGATGCAGCAACTAATCACCATGCTACTGTACTGCATTATGTATTTAATTGTGCCAAAGTGTCTACTATATACATTATGTATGTTTACATATACAGGCATGTGCAAAGACACACACACAAAGACATTAGATAGAAAAGACAAATTTAGCATATCAAAGGACACAGGCCCATATTTAGGTTGGGGAGGATGGTCATTCCACTCGGCACCTCAGCAAAAGAAGTCTGATGCCACAGCAAGATGCAACCCAGTTTGACATGCAATTTCAGGAATACAGAAGGCACCACAAAGACTGTGACTACCTTTATGGAAGCTCTGAAGGTACAAGAGGATTCAAGATGGGGACTCTCCAACGCATCTTCAACCTGGTTGCCAAATTAATGACTTAATGGTCTCCCTCTCTCTCTCTCTCTCTCTCTCTCTCTCTCTCTCTCTCTCTCTCTCTCTCTCTCTCTCTCTCTCTCTCTCTCTCTCAGGCAGTTTTCTAAGCTAGGTTTAGAGAGGACTTCTTTCAGTTTATGACCCTTCCAAAGGGTCCGCAACTACAGAATCAAGGCATTTGCAGGGAGTCCCTCTACAGGGCAACCAGCAGTGAGTAACCCAGTTAGAATACTACATTCGTTTACTTACTTATGCTTTTACTGACCAGGTTAGTCCTAACTAGGCCTATGGCGTCTTTCCAGTGGAATCTCAAGGTGGTACTGATGCAAAAAGTTCCTTCACCTACAACACCCCTGACACAAATATTGTCTCAGTAAATAATGTCTATGTAGCAGACAGACCAAATGGCAACACTTGTAATGGAAGTGGGTGTCCAAACAGAGCACAATCAGCAGAGCATCCTGTGCAAACCTCACACAGTGATGTGCCATTAACGCATCAGACATTTCATCATCATTCATGTGTTCCGCAAACAGCAAAGCCATAAGAACTGGAGAGTAACTGCTAGGAACTTGAAGTACCAGATGTCCTCATTTAAAAGTCACAGTTTCAAGATGGCAAAGAACTCCGATACCCCTTTTGAACAAAGAAATGGCAGTAGAACCCCTAAGCTCATTCAAACGATGGAGCATCTCTACGGCTCTTCTAAGGAGCACAATCCTAGATCTGTCCAAAGAGCACAGTGAAAAAGGTTTATGTTATAAGTGAAGTCCATTCTGTGGGGAACATGAGATGCAACAATGTCAGGAGCCCAGTAGGTCCCATGTGATGCATCTCCAAGCAATGGTGAATTCTGAAATAGAAGTTTCCCTCCTGTGCAAATCAGCCTTCACAGTTTCAGAAGGAACAATGAGCAGTGCTTCTTGGTCCTCATTATCCTGTGAGGGGCTTCCTCTTCTTGGGAAACTGGCTTAGTGTTGAAGAAATAGTACCATGGACCATGTGAGGAATCAAAGACATTCCACAGTGGTAACATCTTCCTTCCTTTTCTGGAAGTCCTGCATAATCTCCTAGAATGCGTAAACAGAGACCACCTTCTGAAGAAGGCATACAGAATACCTAGCCAAGCTCATCCTTAAAAAAGGACAACTTCAACCTAGACATCCTCTGTAGGCACATACCACAGCTTGCTGAACTATCCATAGAGATCTATAAACTTAAGAATAGAGTTGGCTATATGGCAACATTGTAAAAGCAAAAGTCTTGATCAGTTTCCATTTAATTGATGGATGGCAAATTCAAAGTCTGTTCCGTCAAGACGAAAAAAAACCAGGTTGAAATCAGACAGAATTCCTTTTCATCCCAAAAGTTTAAATCTTAAAGTCAGTTATAACAGCAGCTGAATAAATGGGTGCAACCTCTGGGGTGGGTGTGGAGGGAAGGGCTGTTGTTCAAGGTAAAATGTTTACATTTTGGCCCATCTGATTTAGTCAACTTTAGTGAA